>NW_007739059.1:18071-21467 GCF_000696425.1 Galeopterus variegatus | reverse complement strand
GCCAATCAGAATATTTAACAACTGGTACTGTTTGGCACCAGCATACATACATGTAATACCTATGCTGTATAACCAGCCAACCGTCATCTCCAGATGGGAGAGTTCAAAGTAGGAAGAGATTACGCTATGTAATGAAGAGGGACTATGTCTTGGAAACGACTTGAATGCAAGCAAAGACTAGAGGCAAGTGTGGCATAATCCTGCCGATGACGCCAATTATAGAGCTAGGGCTGGGTCTGGTGCTCACAGACCCCTGAGCCTGTTCACAAACCCTTTACACGCAGGTCTATGAGCTAGGTAACTGGCAAAATGGTCTTTGGAGTCTTGGTTGAAGAAAGAATAGTCTTTATTAAGCACACATACATCTACGAGCTAAGCAGTCCACAGAGAAACTCAGGAACTCAACTGTTACAGCAAAGTCCAAAGAAAAACTGAAACTGAGCAGCTGCCAGCAGAGTAAACATGTTGTATTTTTAGATGCAAGCTCTGCCAGACAGCACTGCTTCACAAGCTCAAGAAAACACAAAAGCAACAAACTAGAAAGATACATGGGTGCACATGTGCACTAACTCCACCCACACATAACTTGTTTACAAGAAATATACAGGGAGCCTGACTAAATTATTCTATTTTCCCCACAGCAAGGATACGAAAATATTTTGAGTTGATAAGAACATGTGGTATGCACTGTGGGGTATGCCCTAGAAGTTTGAGGAGTTGGGTTTAGGTGTGCTTGGAAGGCAGTACACAGTCAGTGAAGATTTTATACCAGCTCATTGAAAGTGCCTGGAAACAAAGAAGCAAATGTGGATCAACATTTCATATGTCCTCAAAGAATTTACAGCTAAGCCAGCCTAGGGAAATATCCACTCCAGCAGATCAAATACAACACATCCTGGCGAAGGGCATAAAAGACCTGTGAACAATATGCTATGGGAGCAAGGGATGTGGAGTAATTAAATTTTTCAGAGCTATCATGGACGATTTCATCTGATAAACAGATATTCAAATTGGGTGATATGTAAGTTTTATTTTAAAAAAGTGGGCTTGTTGTTATTAAAAGCAAAGTGCAATAGAAGAAAAGTACAAATTCTCTCTCTCTGTAATAGGAGAGAATTACAGAGATGTTCAATGGGGCAGAAAAGTAGAATGGTTACAAGGTTAGTGGCTGAATATTTAAATGGAAAATAGATAAGAGATGGACTGTAAAAGGTCTTATATGTTAAGCTAAGGAGTCTGAATTTTGTCCTGTGGGAAAGAGGATTGAGTGGGCTTTTTAAAAACTGAAGCAGTTTTGCTTCTTAAAATAGTAATTTTTTTGCTATGCGTGGAAAGATACTAATGTCAGGGAGGCTAGTACAGTAATCTAAATGAGAAATGATGAGAACCAAGATACAGGCAATCACAGGGGAGAGGAGACACAATTCAACAGATATGCTCAGGCAAACTAAACCTTTTGTTGGGATGAGAAAAGGTGAAATTAACCTTAGAAAGTCTAGGGTTTTTTTGACCGGTAAGGGGATCGCAACCCTTGGTACAGTGTGGTCTGCACCACGCTTAGAGTGCACCAGCCATCCCTATATAGGATCCGAACCCATGGCCTCAGTGCTCCCAGCGCCGCACTCTCCCGAGTGAGCCACAAGGCTGGCCCAGAAAGTCCGGTTTTAAAGAGTAGATAGATGGCTGTACCATTTAGAGATACAGAAAATACTGGAAGGCAGAGGAGGTTTGTGATAGGGCGATAATACTGTCCGTTTCATTGTAGAGCTCTACGTGCAAGCTGGATGTAAAGATCGGTGTGTTCAGAGAGGTAGAAATTGGATCTGTAAGTATGTAAATAGTTGAGGTGATAGCATAAATTTGAGGATAATTTTAGTTAAAGTAATGAATAAGATGTCAGATAAAATGAGCTGCACCTTTCAATTTATGAACCAGATCCTGGATGATCATTGATGAGATTCCCAAGGGCAGTGTGTGAAGATGGATATTTATAATTTAAAATAAGAGTGGGAGCTGAGGAAGTGGAAACACTGAGCCTCTTTCAAGTGGTTTGGTGGTGAAATAATAGAAGAAGACAAAGAGAGCTTAATGAAAGAGAGTGCAGCACTGCTAGGTGTGGTGTACATTTCTACTTCTTCAGCACTTACTGGATCCACCTCTGACAATATTTTTGTACAGGAGCTGTCACCTCAAGTTGTACTTTTCGTAATGATTATGACAGCCCTTTCTAATTAAAACAAATATATTCAAATGTGATAAATTATTAACCTATGACTACTCCTTTTTAGCATCTTACTTCATGGAGGATAAAGTTTGTAGCATTATTTTTCTTATGTAAATATGTGTCAATCTTAGAAGATATCTGTCAATTAAACAAGGGCAAGTCAGAACAACTTATTTGTAGGAAATCTCAGGTGAGGGAGACAAAAGGTATGATGTACCAATGCTAAAGCTAAATAACCCTCATCTAAACAAGGATCTTTTCATCTGTCCAGAAGCCTGGAAGTCACACATAAGCAAGGACAGACATAGGTACACCACCAGAATTCCTTAGGCACAAAGATTCCTAAGAGGAATTTTCCAGTTTGGACAAGCAAGGAGGTTCATGATCCACTAGAACACATAAATACATGTTTGAGGAATTAAAGTTTTGCTAAATGATAGTATTTTTAGCTTGGCCCCTTTAAAATTTTATATATAGGCAATTTAAGAAATGCAATGAGAGTAAAATATTATGGCAAAAATCCTTTGGAATTTTGAATATTATAAGTCTGTGTACCTGGCATTAAGACTTTGATAGAAAACTAATCTATAAGTGTTCTAAGTAACGTCATGCAAATCACCTGACAGCAACCTATACAGACTGTTTTTAATGCTATTGTATGTCGTTTTATGATTCTATGTCTTTTGAGCTTCTAGTAGTGTGTTGTTAACTGACTTATTATATTATTAATAGCATACAAAAATGCTAAGAATTTGTGAAGGATTTGCACTTCAAACATTTGCAGTTCTCCAAATTTTAAGTGTGGAAATGGTCATATAGGCTAGTTTTATTTTACTTTATTTCATTTTACTTATTTTAGTTACTTGGTTTTATTATAAGTGATACCAGAGAAGAGGGTCTAGGGAGGCCTGATAGTCAGCATCTCAAGTTGAAGGTCATTCAAAAGACAAACTCCCTTCCACTGAGCATGCTTGGTCATAAAATCCTGTATAAATTCTTGTTACAGAGCATGCTTAGCTACTAGAGTCATATAACACTTTCTACCAAGCATGCTTAACCACTGGGTTGGCGTAAATCTGCCCCTGAGTTCTCAATCTCCCCCTGTTGGTACTGAAAATAGTTCCAACAAGTAACAGTAACTCTCCTCTAGGGGAGGGTGTACAGGAGGGGCT
>NW_007739059.1:16989-17749 GCF_000696425.1 Galeopterus variegatus | reverse complement strand
TGAAAATAGTTCCAACAAGTAACAGTAACTCTCCTCTAGGGGAGGGTGTACAGGAGGGGCTTGAGACCTTGGGGAGTGGCTTAAAATCCAGAGGTGTGTCCTGAAACCCAAACCCAGGGAAACTGAGAATCTTCTATCTCATAAATAATATTCTTATTGAGGTTTATGTGCTTCCTGCATATCTCTTTATATAAAACCATGTCTCTTTGCTGCACATGTTTACCTGAAAACTAATTTTTATCCAGTTTACAAGATGCATTAAAATGTATGCTGAATAGAGAACCGAAAGCCCGATAGCCATGCAAATTCTGCATGGTCAGCTAGATTAACTCATTAGTAAAATGATTCTCTGTGTTAAAGTGTACCCAAGATTTAATTTATAGGTCTGACTGAGTGATAATATAAGGAGTCGATATCATTAATAGAAGAGTCTATTACTTATAGTTCCCAAGAGGAGGGGACATGCTACACCATACACAGGGCTGTATGGGGAAGCACCAGGGTTGATGGGAAGGAAGAAGAAGCAAAGAGAAAACATGGGAGAGAGCCTTTATTAGTATCATGGGGAGAAATTATTAGATGGGGTTGTCCCCTGTTGGGTAAGAAGCAAAACACAGATGTTGGGGTTTGTGGTTAGAGAGTGTGTAATATGATTTTCTCACACCTGTGAAAACACAAGGATGGTATGGAAGGAAATGACTTTGACTATTAGTGTGGTCCATGATTTCAAAATGCCAATCATCAATTACAGAATATGAAG
>NW_007739059.1:13900-16882 GCF_000696425.1 Galeopterus variegatus | reverse complement strand
CTTTGACTATTAGTGTGGTCCATGATTTCAAAATGCCAATCATCAATTACAGAATATGAAGAATTCTTTTTATACTCTCACCAGCTTCATAATGTACAAACATAATTTGTACTTCAAAATATCATAGCTTGTTAACTGTTAAATAATTATTAAAACCCCTTGGGGTACAACTCATACACATATAATGCACAATTTTGTATTCCATCTCCTTTGAAGATTTCTTGTGACTTTTCAGAATTGTGATGTACCTTGAAAAAGAAGGATATTCTGACAGATGCAACATGGATGAACCTTGAGGACGTTATGCTAAGTGAAATAAGCCCTTCACAGAAAGACAAATAATATGAGGTATAAAATTCACAGAATCAGAGTGGACTGGTGGTTGCCATGAGGGAAGGAGAAATGGGGAGTTACCTATCTATGGGCATAAAGATTCTATTGAGCAACATAAAAGTTCTGGAGATCTGCTGTACAACATTCCGCCTATATTCAACAATACTGTCTTGTACACTTAAAATTTATTAAGAGGGTAGATCTCATTTCAGTGTTCTTACCACTGTAAAATAAAATTTAAAAAATTTTTTTGCAGATATACTACATAGGTTAAGTATTTACACATATCTAGTTTTTATTTTCAGTCTGTTATATTTTGATATAAGACCCTATAGTTTCCTTGTATTTTAAAAAAAATATGAAGCACATATACAAATATCATTAAATATTATGCTTGTTGTACCCTAGGGTAGGAGGATGAACATACGTGTTGCTTCAGCTTTTCAGAATGAGAGCTTGAGGCTCATAGAAATCTGCAGCACTTGCCCGTGTCCACATGACCTAAAAACGTTAGAACTGAGAACATTTTCTTATATACTGACCTCAAGATGAGTGTTCTCTCCTTAATATTAGTATTCTCTTCTCATCCAAAAATGAAGTTCCTTCTTAGGATAAAGTTTCTTGAAAATTATTTTTATTACTTCCTTCTGACCTGCCTCCTTTTTCCTCCCTCCCTCTTTTATTCCGTTCCTCCTTACATCAAGTCATCAGCATCCACTATGTCCTAGACACTGGGATCATCACTAATCAAACCCAGCAGGATAGAAAGCTTTCTTTGTCCTCAGGAAGCTTGAAGTTATAGAGATGGTCAACAAATAATGAAGAAAATGTCAGATACTATAAAACAAGCATGTATACCTTACCAGAGCAGCACACAAAACACCTAACCCAGGTATATTTGGTATTTGAGGAAAGCTTTCAGAGGGCAATGTTAGCTAAATCATATCTTAACAGAACCATAAAAGAAATGGGGCAAGAAAAAAAATGCAGTTCAAGTCAAAAGGGAAGCAGGTGAAAAGACAAAAAAGCGCCAAAGAATACGACATATTCTGTATTCTTCAAGCAGTTATGTGACCTAAATGTACCCTGGTAAGAGATTAGAATGTAAACGTAGACAGGATCAGATTATAAAGGCATTTAGATTGTGTTTTGAAGGCAGTTGGAACATTTGAATGATTAGAAGATTGAAAGATTGAAAGATTAAGTCATTAATGATATAACCAGATTTTTTTTGTAGCAGTGTCAGTCTGGTAAAATGCGCCACTTCTGGAAGGAGTGTAGTCCCACTTGCTGTTTCATAGATGGTGCCTTCTAGCTCTGTCTTTGCATGGAAGAAGGGACAAGACAGCCTTCTGGGCACTTTTATAAGGGCAGAAATCCCAGGCATGAGAGCTCTGCCCTCATGATCTAATCAACTCCCAAATGTCCCACTTCCTAGCCTCACATTGGTGTTTAAGTTTCAACATGAATTTTTTTTTGGGGGGGGGACACAGATATTCAGACCATAGCAATCTCTCACACCTTACAGCTCAGAAGTAATGCTTGTTTAATGTGCAGTGACTGCTCTCTTACAAAAGCAACCAATTCACAACTCAATTATGTGTGGGAGTGTTTTCTTAATAAAATAGGTTTTTTAAAATTCATAATAGAAATACTTTATACCTCAACTAGTTCACTGGTAAGAAATTAAAATGATCTAAAGTAAATTTTGAGTCCATCTTAACAGGCCCATTTTAATGAGTTCCAATTAACTGAATGTCATGAAATCATCTTGTATTTTATCCAGAGATTATTCTCACATTTTCCTAGTTGTTTTTCTTTTCATCAATATTTTTTTACAAATAGATGACTCCAGCTGAGCCAAACTTCTCATGCTAACACGAGAAGAGTATCTATTAGGAGGCCAAAAAATATTTTAAATTTTAAAATATTATCTTTTTTCCTTACACTTTTATTCTGCCTCTGTCTTAGGATTTATTTGAGCACTGCTCTTTCAACTGGGAGCCAACTGGTATCTCCTACAGGAAACAAAGTCATCCATTTATACACGTTAAATATTAATATTTTTCAGTCTCTAATACAAGCACACACAACCATACATATCACATGTAGTCATCAGCATGGGGATTTGTCACAATATGGCAGGATAAAGATAGAGCAAACAGTACACTATTTTACCTTGATACCTACTGGCAGGAAAGTAGAGTGACAATACAACATGGCTTGCCTTGAAACGTATGTACCTGGAATAAAAGCTATCTAAAGCTGGAGTGGAGTTTGGTTAAAGATATTGATTTAACATGTGTGTATCACCAGTTAATGATCCTAGTAATAAAATGATGAAAATACAAACCACCTAGCAGCTTAGATTCCAAAAGAAATAGTCATATTCACAGTATAGTAAAGAACAGAAGTGAAAACCTGTTTTAAGATTATGATGAGGAGGAGGGGACAAATGACCTAGGACCATAATGCATCAGATTTTAAAAATTATTCCCTTAATATAAACTATCTAGAGACATCTTCATGATGTTGATAAATATACATAAGCATCATATTTAATAGGAAGAAACTGATAAAATACTCTCATAAAGACTACTGTTTGCGGGCCGGCCCCGTGGCGGACTCGGGAGAGTGCGGCGCTGGGAG
>NW_007739059.1:11630-12773 GCF_000696425.1 Galeopterus variegatus | reverse complement strand
GTAGCACCATATATCTTCTTATAAAATTTGTTTTTTTCCATAATATTTACTTTTCAAGTCAATGTAAACTGACTGAAAAATTTACTTGAAATTCAGTCACACATAGCTGAGAAATGAAAAATACACTGACTAGCATGCCTTGCAATAAATCACAAAACATAACAAAATAAATGACACTAAACAAAGTATTGTGAAGTCAAGAACTACAGATATCCCAGATATATATAACTGTATTTGTCTACCAAGTGTCTTAATCTACTCATAAACTGACAAGAAGTATATAGAAATAAAACCTAATAGTGATCTTTAGGTAAGTACGATGCATTCCTCTTTAATATTTCCTGCATTCAAAAGTGCCTACGAAACATAAAGTGCTTGGTAATTTTTATTTATCTGTTTTTTAAATGTATTTTACAACATTGCCGTATGTCTCACAACTTAAAAATTTCTATATTTTATACCACTTACGTACTTGGTCACTCAAACTGACAGACATATCCTAAAGCAGATTTTTTCAATGGGAGGAATAAGGATGGAAATAAAAATCTATCTACCAGAAGAATTGATTCTTAATGAAAAAAAAAAAAAGACTTTCTGCCCTTAGTGCTGTCAGTTGACTGATAAATCATAGATCAAAATCCTTCCTATAAAATATTGAAGGAAACCCTCTTTAGGCGCAGACTTGTGCTTTAATGATTAGTGCATACTAAAGAGTGTTTGAATCTAAAATAAATTCAGAAAGTTATCCCAGCATCCAATTTTCCCCAAGCCAAAGGCCATCTACTCAGCAGCTCTGTAATCTTGATGGTGTGTGAGTGTGTGAGTGCGTGTGTGTGTGTGTGTGTGTGTCGTGAAAGAGAAAGGACAGATGCTCTCTCATCATGTTGCATCACATCAATTTCTCCAGCAAAATGGGTATAGGTATTATATTATGCAGATTTGTATATTTTTCAAAAAAGATTTTTAAAAAATAAGGGATTAAATTAATGGATTTCAGGCTTATACCAAAGATGAATGTAATTTGTTTTTTAGCAGATCCTTTTTTTATAATACCGATTCGTAAGCATACAAAAATGATTATAACATAATGGTCATACAATCTATGCAGAGCTGAAAAATATTGTCAGGTGAACTCTTTTTTAT
>NW_007739059.1:9109-10748 GCF_000696425.1 Galeopterus variegatus | reverse complement strand
TTTTTTTTGGTTGGATATATATATTTCTTTTTCTCTTCTTCTTCTTTTTTTTTTAAACACCTAGTAGACATCCTGGATATCTTGAAAACACAAATTAAACTCAATACTTAATACTCAACTTGTTGCACATTGAATTCATTATCTTTTCTAGGAATCCTCCTATGCATACACAGCCCAATTCTTGTTTAAACCTCCTTTTCTCCTTTGTGCCAAACTTTGGTTAAATCCAATACCCTTCTCAGACTATCTATTACTTTCTCTAAACCGCTCATTGAAATTAGAAGATGTGCTTAGTGGGAAAAAAAAAGTTCACAAATACCATGTTCATATCTCTGGGTTAACCTCTCTTGGACCTTGAATCACAATCCTTCACTTCTTGATTAACTCTTGGATTCTATCAAACAAATGTTTGAGACGAGTTTTCAACTCTTATAATTGCCCTCAGTAAAAAGACTGAGCCAAATCACCTAATCTGCCATTCTAGGAAGAAAAACCAACTCTAGCCCCCTTTATACATACCTGGGAGCATTTCAAGGCTCTGGGATTCATGTAGAGAGCTCAGTTCCACCTTCTACACTTGTTGTTGCCAGAAGAACTTGCCTCCAAATTTGTGTGGATATACTCTCTCAGTGCTTACTCCAATAAACACATGCAAATCCCATCACAAATTGCTGTGGCATCAGCTCACACTTACTGGCTTTTCTTTCTTTGTTTCTGTTTCCAAAGAGAATTTCCCATATATTTTGACTTTCAACTATGTATTTGTTTTATTGTAATCAGCATTTTATGTATTTGTTGTGAGAAGTGGATGTGTATATTTCAGCTCAGAATGTCATCATGAGTGAGCTTTGGAATTTGATTTCTACGGTATAAATTCTGCCTTTTATTGCATTTAGTAAGAAAATGTATTTGGTCACTGGGTTCTAAATTCCTTGGCAATCCTGCCATAGATCATCTATTTCTCTTCACTTTTTTTTCTTCATATTTTGTTATATTTTAATTGGATCCTGCTGAATTTCAATTCAGCTTGATTTACTCAATGAGATTTGGGGGCTGTTTAAAGTCATGTCTTCTTGCATAGCATTAAGAATAACACAATGAAATTGTCTTCTGGACTGTGCAAACATATAATTTCTAGAAATAGGTTTTGCTTGTGAGCACTCATATCATAGACTTATTTTGTTCTCAGCTTGTTCTGCCTTATACTTACCAATGACATAAGTTGTTTTAATTTTTCTTTTAATATTTTTCTTTGCCAATTAAGATTTATTGCAAGGATTTACTAATACCCAGACTTTGACTGTACTGTATATTTGGAGGATGGCCTAAATGTCTTTTGTGTTCTGCAATTTATTGATCGGTTGTTGTGCACAGCTTCTGTGAAGTTCTCACTTCCTTAGAGAACTGTCTGCAATTGTAACTTCAACCTAAATTTGTGAAATTCTTTTGATGGTTTAGTTTTTCAATATTTTACATATCTAAATTGTCTTTTCATATCCAAGTATTTAAAATAAATAGTACTTATTTCAGCATCAGCTGTGCCTATGATAGCAGGTTCTATTCCAACCCTCCCCTTTTTTTTTTTTTTACTTTGATTTAATCTTGCACTTCTCACGATGCAGTAAAGTCATAACGACTT
>NW_007739059.1:6124-8843 GCF_000696425.1 Galeopterus variegatus | reverse complement strand
TTTTTTTTTTACTTTGATTTAATCTTGCACTTCTCACGATGCAGTAAAGTCATAACGACTTTTTCCACTTCTCTCTTCATCACCACAGTTCTCACTTTCCACTCAGTAGATTTCCATTTTATGGGATTTTCCATATCTGAGGGGATTCCAAAAAAGTGGAGACTTTGGACTAGTGCTCTAGCAATTACAAAGAACAGTGTAAGTCCTAGAAAATTAGGGGTGTCAACATTTCTGGCTGATACGCATCATGGGTTTGTGAATTAAGTTATAAGAATCTACAGAAGTAGGTAAAAAGAGTCTTTAGAACCTCTCTGTAGGGAATCTCTTTTGTAAGGAATAAAACCCAGGTAAGCCATTGAGTGAAGTGTGTGTGTGTGTGTGTGTGTGTGTGTGTCTGTGTGTCTGTGTGTGTATCAATTAGGGTCATCTTCATTATAGAGTTTAGAGATCTTTAAAACAAATCTGGCATTATGCAGCTTTCTAATTCGGGTGGTATAGAGTGCAGCCTATAGCATGTCACAGGTATTATCATTTTGTTTTCATTCACATTACCTTTATTTGATAAATACATTTTGTATACACTCATAAAATAAAATATATATGATTCTTTTGAATGTTCACCACATTTGGATGCTGCAAAATTGTTGGCCTTCTTAATTTCATTTCATTCCAGTACATAATATTTTTTTTTCAATTAAACATATGTTTTCCATCAAAAGATTCTTCTCGCAATTAGAAATACTGGTAATCACAACTTAAAAAGTTAAAAATCAAATCTTGTATGCCTTTTGAGTTCTCATTATATAATATCTTTGGTGCATTCCTTGGTTTTATAGGGATATCTTTCAATACCTTTCTGTTTCCAAGTCTGTTTTGAAAAACTTCAATCTGCTAAGAGATTCAAAGCCTCATGTTTTGACGCCTTCACTGATTGAATGTTCTAATAAGACATCTACATCATTTTTTTTTCCTTTTTGTCTTTTTTCGTGACCGGCAAGGGATCGCAACCCTCGGTGTTGCGCCCCTACCTTGCTCAGCCAGTGAGCAGCCGGTCTGTATGTGGGATCCGAACCCTCAGTGGGAGGGCTGCTGCGCTCGCAAGCAGCTCACTGTAGCAGTGCGCCACCGGGCCGGCCCGACATCTACATCATTTTGAACAAAAGACAGACATACTTTAGTGGACTTGTTTATGCAAAGATTCACTACTTTTATTCTAATCTTTACGTGGAAAGGGAAAGGCCTTAAAATAGCCAAAAAATTTTGGAATAGAAGAATAAGGTAGGAGGAACTGCTTGTCTCAGATTTGAGAGTTCTGATATAGCTACCATACTAAATACAGTATGGTACTGGCAGAAGGATGAACATAAAGATCAATGGAACAGGTGGAGAACCCAGAAATACACCCACACAAAAATGCCAAATTAATTTCAGGGAGGAGGGATAGCCATTTTACCAGAAGGTGCTGGAGTAAATGGTCATCTACAGGCAAAAAAAAAAAGAACAGAAGAACCTATCGAAACTCAAAATGGCCTGTTGCCTTAAATGTAATAAATAAAACTATAACACTTCAAGAAAACAAAAAGTAGAAACTCTTTAGAGATTAAGAGTAGATCATGAAACTTGATATTAAAATCATGCTTCATATGATGTATAGTATCTAATCAATACAGGAGAAAAAAGACACTTGCTTTGTGAAAGACTCTTAAAAGGATGAAAATTCAGATTACACACTGTGTATTAGTCAGGGTTCTCCAGGGAGACAGAACCAATAGGACACGTATATAAATATGTGAAAGGGGATTTATTAGGGAATTGGCTCACGTGATTGTGGCTGAGAATTCCGACGATGAGCCATCTGCAACCTGGACTCCAGTAGCGGGGCTCAGTCCAAGTGTACAAGTTTCAGTGCCAGGGAAGCCCATGGTGTGATTGGTGTAAATGCTGGAACCCAAAACTGAAGAGTCTCGAGTTCTGATGTCCACATAGAGGAGAGAAGGAGAGAGTTGTGATGTCCAGTGGATAGAGAGAGAGATTTGCCTTTTCTTCTGTTTTTCTTACCTCCAAGCCCCCAGCAGATTGGATAGGAATCCCACCAATATTGAGGGTCGATCTTTCCCACCTAGTCCACTCTAGCCCACATGTTAATTTCTTCTGGAAATACCCTCATGGACACACCCCAAAAGATTGCTTTATCATGTTTTTAAGTATTTGTTAGTTTAATCAAGTTGACACCTAGAATTGACCATCAATCACTGCCAGGAAATATTTGCAAAGCACATGTCTGATACAGGCCTTGTATCCAAAATATAAAAAAACTCTCAAAATGCAAACGTAAAAATAGGCAAAAGACTTAAACAGACACATTATCAAAAGTCATACATAATGACAAAGATGTTCAACATGATTAGTCATCAGGGAAATGCAAATTAAAAACACAATGGGAGCTTTGTATTGATAGTACAGGTAAGTATCTTTATTGTTTTGGTCACTGCTCAAAGCTTCTCATGTGATAATACTGCATTGAGCCACCCCCCCACACACACACACGCATGCGCACACACACACACGTGTGCGTGCACATGTATAACTGTGGAAAACTAAAAATAAACGAGGTTAATTTTATCAATGTGAGTTTCCTGATTTTGATATTGTGACATAAATTTTGATATTGTTCTCACTTATGCAAGTTGTTAATACTGGGTTAGGCTGGATGAATGGT
>NW_007739059.1:0-6114 GCF_000696425.1 Galeopterus variegatus | reverse complement strand
TGGTCTCCAAACACGACTGATAATGCTTACATTACAGGTGTGTGTGTGTGTGTGTGTGTGTCTGTACAATGGAAAAATTTATATCATTCATGAAATTCATCAAGTATGTTTCTGAACTCTGAATGCCTCAATCAAAGACCCACAAATTTTATTAATTGAGGAGTTAAAGCAAAACCAGATGGTTTGGTTAAAAGTAGCTTTATTCTGAGCTCTGTCTTCTCCTGGTGGCCCCAGAGCAAAGCTTACTTTCAGAAATTTTTCCAATCGGGGCAGTTTTCATGACTTGTTTCCAGTTACCACACATTTATAGACCTGCACTGGAAAGAAGTCAAGTGTTCCTGCTAAGCACTGTGGGCACTTAAATGGGATCATATCCTTGATAAAATGAATAAAAATATGATTGGTGGCTTTCTGGCATCATCTGGTAGATTGTAGGATGTGTGTAATGGCATAAAGATTAGCAAACATGACTGAAATCATAACATACATAAAATAAACCGGACTAAGTAGAGCTATATAATAACATGTCTGAATTCTAATGATAATTTAACTGTATAAATTTGCAGGCCCTCCAGATTAATTGTTAAGTTTCCAGGGGATGTAAATAACAACAATATTTGCATATGGTTGTATGGGATAAATAGAAACTTGAAATGAGGATACACACATATATGCATAATGTTTACATACATTCCTATGCATATATATAGTTTTTGAAAGATTATTTTTGTCACTTTGTTAATTAAAAAAAATTGAAAACAATCTAACAATTTGTATAATGTTTACCTGTATATGGTTATTGTTTGTAACTTGTTTTCCAAAGTATACAATAATATTATGTTAAAAATGTTCAAATTGCGTGGAGTAATTTTCATCACTTAAAAGAATATTGCTTTTTAAATTTGTGTCCCAGCTCTAATATGGTTGTTTATTATGAAAACTATAACTAAAATGTAAATGAAACAAATTTAAAAAATGCATGAATTATTATTAATGACTCTACAGTTTTGACTATTTACTTATGATTGAGACATAACAAGTAAAATAGAACAAGAAGTTTAATAATTATAAATGGCTTTTTAAAATTAAAATAAAGTGCCCTCAATGTTTAGGAATATATTTTTATATATTTACAATTAAATATGTTATTTGAACACTTTTACACATATTTATACACATAAATAACCTAATCAAGGTGTAGGTGTTTCATANTGAAGCCCAAGGGGTTAAAATACTTTGGCCAATGTTACACAGCTGGATTCAAACCTAAATGTGTCAAACTTTAAAACTTGTACTTTTCCAGTAAGATTACATCATTCTGCTATTTTTCACGTAATGGACGAGTATCCCCATCTTTTCATTTTACAAAGGAATATTAAAAAAAGTGATAAAAAATTCAAGTTGCTCCGTAACTCATTTTAAAAAATTAACTGAGTTCTTATAAATTTTACTGTGGCTATCCATTTTATAGTCAGAACGAAACCTAGATCTGACCTCAAAAATGTATGAAAATATCAATGAGCATTTTTGTATTTGAATTTACTGCATCTATCGAAAACAAACACTGGTATGATTAGGAGCTGAACTATGTGGTTATATCAGGTTCTGGAAAAAACAATCAGATTTGACCTTGTCAGAATAAAATATTCATCTGAGCAGGACTGCTTTGATAGAATCAAAGTGAAATGCCAGCTAGCACATAGACAGTTACAGGCCCCAGCATTAGGGGAAACTGGATTCAAATTCCACATAAAAATCCCTATAATTTTTGGCAACTTAATTAACTTATTATAACTTTAGTTTCCTGGTCTCCAAACACGACTGATAATGCTTACATTACAGGTGTGTGTGTGTGTGTGTGTGTGTGTGTGTGTGTGTGTCTGTACAATGGAAAAATTTATATCATTCATGAAATTCACCAAGTATGTTTCTGAACTCTGAATGCCTCAATCAAAGACCCACAAAGTTTATTAATTGAGGAGTTAAAGCAAAACCAGATGGTTTGGTTAAAAGTAGCTTTATTCTGAGCTCTGTCTTCTCCTGGTGGCCCCAGAGCAAAGCTTACTTTCAGAAATTTTTCCAATCGGGGCAGTTTTCATGATTTATTTCCAGTTACCACACATTTATAGACCTGCACTGGAAAGAAGTCAAGTGTTCCTGCTAAGCACTGTGGGCACTTAAATGGGATCATATCCTTGATAAAATGAATAAAAATATGATTGGTGGCTTTCTGTCATCATCTGGTAGATTGTAGGATGTGTGTAATGGCATAAAGATTAGCAAACATGACTGAAATCATAACATACATAAAATAAACCGGACTAAGTAGAGCTATATAATAACATGTCTGAATTCTAATGATAATTTAACTGTATAAATTTGCAGGCCCTCCAGATTAATTGTTAAGTTTCCAGGGGATGTAAATAACAACAATATTTGCATATGGTTGTATGGGATAAATAGAAACTTGAAATGAGGATACACACATATATGCATAATGTTTACATACATTCCTATGCATATATATAGTTTTTGAAAGATTATTTTTGTCACTTTGTTAATTAAAAAAAATTGAAAACAATCTAACAATTTGTATAATGTTTACCTGTATATGGTTATTGTTTGTAACTTGTTTTCCAAAGTATACAATAATATTATGTTAAAAATGTTCAAATTGCGTGGAGTAATTTTCATCACTTAAAAGAATATTGCTTTTTAAATTTGTGTCCCAGCTCTAATATGGTTGTTTATTATGAAAACTATAACTAAAATGTAAATGAAACAAATTTAAAAAATGCATGAATTATTATTAATGACTCTACAGTTTTGACTATTTACTTATGATTGAGACATAACAAGTAAAATAGAACAAGAAGTTTAATAATTATAAATGGCTTTTTAAAATTAAAATAAAGTGCCCTCAATGTTTAGGAATATATTTTTATATATTTACAATTAAATATGTTATTTGAACACTTTTACACATATTTATACACATAAATAACCTAATCAAGGTGTAGGTGTTTCATAATCTTGCACATAATAACTTAACACCAAAATTTAGATTGGAATCTAAAATGCAGTTTCAAATAAAAACTTATCTAAATTGATAGCATCCTGTCAATAATGAGAAATGCAGTAAGTGAAAGCAATTAGTCCTTAAATATTTTTAATAAAATTTTGCAGGCAGAACCCGGGTACACAACTTTTTGTACTACTTTTTAGCTGAAGGACAGCATACAAATTAATTCTTTATTTTATTTTAAAAATTTTTGAATTTTTTTATTATACATACATGTGGAGTACAACATTGATTTTCAATAATTGTGTAGAATGTGTGGTGGTTAGATCAGTATAGTTAGCTTATTCGTCATTACAATATGCAATCATTCTTTGTGTCCATTGATCGATTTCTCATTAGCCCCCTCCTTCACCCTTCCCCTCCTTTTTCCACCTCTAGTTTTCTAAAAGCTGAATATATTACTGTGATTGTTGTTTCTTTCTCTCTCTCTTTACTGTTCATGTGCTTATTTATGGATTCAGCTCCCAGTTATGAGTGAGAACATGTGATATTTCTCTTTCTGTACCTGGGTTGTTTCACTTAGGACAATTTTCTCCAGGCTCATCCATGTTGTTGCAAATGGTAGAATTTCATTCTTTTTTTATGGCTGAGTAGTATTCCATTGTGTATACATACCACAATTTCCTTATCCAGTCATCCCCTGAAGGACATTTAGCTTGGTTCCATCTCCAGGCTACTGTAAATAGAGGTGCAATGCACATGGAAGTGCAGGTATGCCTCCAACCTGATGTTTTCAAATCCTCTGGATATATCTCCAGTAGTGGGATTGCTGGATTATATGGTAGATCTATCTGTAGTTGTTTAAGGAGCCTCCATACTGTTCTCCATAATGGCTGTACTAATTTACAGTCCCACCACCAGTGCAGGAGGGTTCTGCTCTCTCCACATCCTCACCAGCATTTGTTATTCTCTTTTTTTGATGATAGCCAGTCTGATTGGGGTGAGGTGATATCTCAGAGTGGTTTTGGTTTGCATTTCCCTGATTAGTGATGTTGAGAATTTTTTCATAAACCTGTTGGCCATTTGTATGTCTTCCTTTGAGAAATGTCTATTCAGCTCCTTTGCATATTTTTTAATTGGATTATTTGGTTTTCTGCTATAAAGTTGTCTGAGCTCTTTGTATATTCTGGATATTAATCCCTTGTCAGATGCATTTTTTTTCAAATATTTTCTCCCATTCTGTAGGATGGCTTTTCAGTCTATTGATTGTTTCCTTTGCTGTACAGAAGCTTTTTAGTTTGATACAATCCCAGTTGTTTATTTTTCCTTCTGTTGCCTGTGCTTTTGGAGTGTTATTCATAAAGTCACTGCCCAGTCCTAAATCCCGGAGTGCAGATTACTTGTTTTTAAGCTTTTATTTTTTATATTTTACAAGAATGTTTAGGGGATTATCTCCAAATTTTTTACAACATTTTGAAACAAGTACTCTCAATATTCCTAGGTCATACACTCGGGCACTAAGAAACAGATGGTATAAGAAAGTTATATCACTCCACTGGGATGGAGTAGAGATAAGTTTTGATACTAGACAGTCTCATTCTAGAAACTTGGGTTCTGAACCACAGTATTACAGTTAGAAGGTATCTACAAATAATGGACAAATAAAAATAAATTGTAGTTAGGGATTAATCATTTCTTAACCAAACAGTTACTGATTAAATGTTTATCCTGGAATGTCAGTGTTCTCATTTTGTGTGTATGACCATACTCCTTCATTGTTAACTGTTTTGGTTCTGTGTTGTTATACTTGCTTTTTTGCTGCTATCTGTATGTTGTGTGTGTGTGTGTGTGTGTGTGTGTGTGTGTATAGCATCTTTGAATTTTATTCCAGTGTCAGTCTATTACTTACCGTTATTTCTGATGATCCATGTCAACAGAATGGTCATTTCCAAGTTTCATAGCTGATATAACAATTACCATGGAATCACAGCCTTTGTCCTCTACAGTTGTTCAAAGTGCACTTTCAAGAGCACAGAATTCACCACCAACAATCCTATTATTTCCATTTCTATTTTTGGTTGCTCTAATAGATTTTTGTGCTTCATAAACTTCAAAAGGTATGGCTCTCTTTCAGTGCATCTCCAATGACAAGCTGATTTGTGATAAAGAAGGGCTGATGTTTGGGACAAAAGGATAGAAGACAGTCTGTACTGGGTTTATGAGAGGAAACAATGAGCCACGTTGGATGGAATAGACCCAGATTAATTCAGTTAATAAATATTATGTAAAGTATATGGGAGCTCAAAAGGAGCTACTTTTAGAATTTTATATTAAAGAAATTAAAATGAATTATAGAACCATTGTAAATTGTCTCTTTGGTTCTAAAATTAGTATAAATTGGAGAAATCTAACATATGAACATACATAAAGAGTTTTTGTTTTTGAATTGAAGTGAGATGGCTTTTTCAAGGCTCATTTGTGTATCCGTAATAACTTCGTATAGCATACATTATACGAAGTTATACGAAGAAAAAAGACACTTGCTTTGTGAAAGACTCTTAAAAGGATGAAAATTCAGATTACACACTGTGTATTAGTCAGGGTTCTCCAGGGAGACAGAACCAATAGGACACGTATATAAATATGTGAAAGGGGATTTATTAGGGAATTGGCTCATGTGATTGTGGCTGAGAATTCCGACGATGAGCCATCTGCAACCTGGACTCCAGTAGCGGGGCTCAGTCCAAGTGTTTGAGCTTTTTTTAAGTACTTGTGGGCCATTTGTATGTCTTGTTTCAAAATACGTCTGTTCAACTCCTTTGCCCACTTTTAAAAATTGAATTAATAGTTTTTTACTTTGTAATTGAGTTCCTTGTATATCCTGGATATTAATTCCTTGCCAGATGCATAGTTTGCAAATAGTTTCTTGTTGGTTCCTCGCCACCGGGGACCAACAACACAGGGCGGGAAGGGACCCCGGACCAGACGGTGGTAACCTCTTGTGGGGCTGAGCGGGATGATGAGTGTCGCAGGGCGGGATGATGAGTGTCGCAGGCCCGATCCCCTCTGCGCTTCGGCCCCGGGGACAAAGA
>NW_007739058.1:38600-39105 GCF_000696425.1 Galeopterus variegatus | reverse complement strand
TGGTGTCAATTCCTCTTTGAATGTTTGGTAAAATTCTGCTGAGAATCTATCTGGTCCAGGGTTTTTCTTTATTGGGAGCTTTCCCGCTTGATCCTGCCAGAGAGCTGGCCTGCGGGTGCCGAGCTGGCTCACGCCGGGGGGATTCAAATAGGAACTGTGTGCTGTGGGATCCTCCCCCGGGGGGCTCATGCCCTTGTGTGGGAGATAACTCAACCACACAGGGGGCTGCAATACCGGGGGGAAGGTGGGAGGCCCAGAGAGGACCTTGACCAGGGCCGCAGGAACTCCCACAGTGTCCGTGGCGGAGGTCTGAGACCCCTTCGGGCTGGGCGGGGCTGAGAGAGGAGGATTGCAGAAGACACGCCCCAGCCCTGTACTGAGCGCACAGAGAGGGGAGGGGTCCAGCAAAGGAGGAGGAGTCTTGGAAAAAAAGATGCACCCTCTGGGAGGCCCCATCATGTGCACACAGAGAGGGGAAACGCCCGGATAGCGAGGCAGAGACTTA
>NW_007739058.1:32298-33024 GCF_000696425.1 Galeopterus variegatus | reverse complement strand
TCAATTTATCCTATTACTAATAATGTTATGCTCACTACTTTTTTTTTTTGACCGCTAAGGGGAGCACAACCCTTGGCAGGGTGCAGTCCACACCACTCTCAACCAGTGAGCTCACCGGCCATCCCTATACAGGATCCAAACCCGCGGCCTCAGCACTACCAGTGCCGCACTCTCCCGAGTGAGCCATGGGGCCAGCCCAATATGCTCACTACTTAATTAAATTGTTTCTTAAGCAAAAATTTATCATTTAGCTCTCCCATAATGCAGTCCTCCAAGGGTATTTTAATTTAGTGTACCATACCTTACAGCCCCACAAACTCACTTTTTCCAGATGTGGTGGCAATGACATCACTAAGGACATTAACTTGGCCTTATTTGTATTTGCTTGGTTTTTGTGTCATGTTAACCTTCTTTATTTGACTATTTAGAACATTTCTTCAACTTTTTTTAATAATATGCCGTATCATTTTTCCCTAATTTCTGTGTTGGAACATTGCACCATTGGTTTCTAGCATCTCACTTTTAACATACATATTAATGTACAGAAACTGCATCTCTTCAGGCTTGAGCAATCTTTTATGTGGTAGACTAACCAGAGAAATTCTTTTATTCTGCATAAAAACAAAATGCAGTATATACATATAATTTTGTTTATATATATATATTATATACATACTAGAATTATTTGTCTAAATATTAGGTTTTGGGGAAATTAAATATAAAATG
>NW_007739058.1:29894-31550 GCF_000696425.1 Galeopterus variegatus | reverse complement strand
GGAAAAGTAGGTTGGGGAGGAAGGGCTGTGTCCTCCTCTGCCATCAGGAGTGGAGCCTGCACACAGGTCTGTGTGCCAAGAGTGAGTGCTGGGCGGTGGCTCACCGCCTGCTGTCCCCGCAACATGGGATCCAGTTGGCTAGTGCACTCAGCTCCAAGGGTTGTGCAATGGAAAGAACAAGATGGAAGGAGAGAATTTGGGAAGTTCACTCTGTGCTCCGTCAGGAACTCCTGTGTGATGCTGAGCAATCTTTTTTCTTTTTTGCCTCAACTTTTATGTCATGGAATCGAGCAGAGAGGATTCCCTTTCGACATATCACAAGAAAAAAGAAAATAGCTCAGGACTGTGAAATTCTGAAATGAGAAAAACCTAAACAGAAACATCTGGGAAACGTTTGTCCCCTTTGGGCTCAAAAAGAGTGTCTAGCCCATAGACACGCCTTCCTGTGTTTCACACATGCCCTCTGTGATGGCTTCCCTCTCTGCCCCTTCCCCCCTCTGAGGAGCTGTCTGTCTGCCCCCTCATCCTTGCAGCCTGTTAAACTAAACTTGCTATATTCCAGAAACTCTTAGAGACACCTCCCCCCCTTTTTTTGCTACTGTTTCAGCTCAGAATGTGCTTAGAGTGATGCATCTTCAGAGAAGTGATGAGGAAACAAACAGCCTTAAGGTTTAAAAAGTAGGAAAAGAGTGTGAAAAGCCCCCCCCCCCCCAGAGAAGTGATGAGGAAACAAACAGCCTTAAGGTTTAAAAAGTAGGAAAAGAGTGTGAAAAGAAAAAGTATCGTCAGTATCGTTCGTAGAAGTCACCTTTCCTTCTGATCTTGACTGGAGGCAGGAGGGGGCTGAAGCTTTGCTTGGGGGGCTTCTGTGCTTAGGAAATCTATAGCGTTGTATAAAAAGAAATTATAAAACCATTTAGAAATCATTTGGTCTTGCTGAAATGTGCTTTACTTTTTTCTTCCTTTTTTTTTTTTTTTTTTTTTTAAGGATCAAGTTCTTTCTCAGGCATTAGTTGTGACACAGTCTTCTCACTGAAGTACTATCAGAGACATTCTGCACAGCTGGAGGTTGCTAGTTCCAACAGGCTTTTGAAATGATCACCAAGTGGCTACCAGTTATAAAAGCATAAAGGAGAAGGAAGGAGGTTGTTTTGCATTAAAGTAACTAATTAAATAAATAAGTACAATTTTAAAAGCTGAGCGACCTTCCAGGAATGGAAAGAATTAGTTATCAGCCTGGGCTTTTCAACTACATGCCCAGAGAGCATCTCTTTCTGTTTCAGGTGGGTGGGGTAAAGAGAAAATATTTCCTTTAGGCAAAGTAGCTAAAAATCACAAATCAAATCTGTTCTCTTAATGAGGTTAAATGCCAAGCAAGACTAATAGGCTACTGCAGTGTCAGAAGGCAGGCTATATCAGACAACTCCTAAGCAGCTTCCTTAATCATCCATGTGGTTCACTATGCTCCATGGACATTCTCTCATCTTAGTGCAAATTGGAGGCTCAGCTTAGGGGGCTGGTGTTGAGGGAGGGTTGATGTCTTTAAACTTCAAGGATTATTTGAAGGCCTCTTCCTGTGGTGGGAGACTGGATGACTAGCTAAAAGGAAAACAGAGAAACAAACCAAAAATTAGACCTGCTGTTAATTTTTTTTTT
>NW_007739058.1:22828-28022 GCF_000696425.1 Galeopterus variegatus | reverse complement strand
AAAAAATTGTTTTAAGAAACAATTCCTCTCTTGTGGGGTATGTACAATACAGTCTGTATTGCTATGTATTCTGTGTGTTTCGTGCCATTCGCTAGACCTCCTTTTATTCAGGTTAGGAGTGACTAGTTCTGGCCAATGGACTACAAATAAATGGTGTGGTTCACCAGAAGCAATTATGGTACGAATTTGTCATATTTTCTTCTCCTGCCACAGTGCCTGCAAAAGCAGCATATTAAGATAGCAGAATGTCAAGAAAAAGTGAGTCTGGATCCCTAATCAATACATGGAGGAGGGTCTCTTGACCTGCATCTTTGTGTGAGAGAGAAATGAACTTCTGTTGTGCTAAACCACTGTGTTATTTATTTTTACAGCATAGTCTAAAGTTAATTGTATGGGCTATTCAGCTTGAGTCATTTTGGGACTACTCTATATAATATTTCATTGAAAATTATTGTGGATTAAATATTTTCTAAAGTCGAGAATATTTTCAACGGAAGTGGAATTAATGGTTCAAAGTTTCTGAGGCTTACTCCAAGGTGTTTTCGAAAAGGTTTCTTCTACCATAAACCCACTGGGTTGTTTGAGCATCCTTTTTCACTAGACTATCAGGATCATTAATCATTAAGATCAAATGATATATTCACGCACATGAAACAGAGAAAGGAAACTCATTGTTATTTCGATTCTTATTCATTTGATGATTGGAGAAGCTCAATAATACATATACTTGAAATAGCTTTATTGAGGTATAACCGACCTACAATCAACTGCACAAGTTTAATGTGTAAAATTTGATATTTTGACATCTGTGTATGTCAGTGAAAACATTAGTACAATAAAGTTGAGCTAGGCATTTATAATTAACAACAATTTATTGCATGCTGTCAAATGGCTAGGAGACAAGAATCAAATGTCCACGTCACCAAGAAATGATTAAGTTTGCCATAATGAATATGATAATTACCCTGATTTGATCATCGTACATTGTACACATCTATTGGAATATTAACTTCTTCCCTATAAATATGTATAATCAATACATTACAATAAAAAGAGATAATGAGCATATTTATCACCTCCAAAACTTTCTTTATGCTTGTTTATAATTCTCCCTTTCTGCTCATCCCCAACGTAAAAGATGTCGCTCCACTATCTTTGGCTTGCATTGTTTATGGTGAGAAGTCAGATACCATCATGAACATTGATCCTCTGTATGTGATGTGTCTGTTTTTCTCTGGAAGTTTTTAAGATGTTCTCTTCATTACTGATTTTGTGCGATTTGACTCTAATTTGTTTGCCGTAGTTTTCTTTATATTGTTTGTGCTTGAGGTTCATTGAAATTTCTAGATCTATAGATTTACAGTTTTTATCAAATGTGTCAATTCAGGTATATTATTTCTTTAAATATTTCTCCAATTATGTGTATATTAGGCCAGCTGAAATTGTCTCACATTTTATGGATGCTCTGCTAACTTTTTTTTTGTTCTTTTTTAATTTGTATTTTATTTTGGATAGTTCCAATTACTATGTGATCAAATTTACTAATACATTTTTCTACAATGTATAATCTATTAATCCCATCCAGTTGTGCTTTTTCTCAATAATTGCAGTTTTCATCTCTAGAAGTTAGATTTGATTTTTATTATATCTTCCCTGTCCATTATTTACTTTATGAACAT
Organism: Galeopterus variegatus; assembly: GCF_000696425.1. NCBI lineage: Eukaryota > Metazoa > Chordata > Mammalia > Dermoptera > Cynocephalidae > Galeopterus > Galeopterus variegatus. The sequence goes on along the minus strand of NW_007739058.1, from coordinate 26,343 downwards.
ATAGATTGCATTGCAGTTATAATAACTGTTTTAATGTCCTTGTCTGCTAATTCTGAGCCACAGCAGGGTATATTTTGATTGACAGAGTTTCCTTCTTAAAATTAGCCATTTTTTCTGTCCTTTGTACAGGTGGCTTCCAGTCATTGTGAATTTTATCATTGGAGTGCTAGATATTTTTATATTCCTCNGCTTTATTGAGGTATAACCGACCTACAATCAACTGCACAAGTTTAATGTGTAAAATTTGATATTTTGACATCTGTGTATGTCAGTGAAAACATTAGTACAATAAAGTTGAGCTAGGCATTTATAATTAACAACAATTTATTGCATGCTGTCAAATGGCTAGGAGACAAGAATCAAATGTCCACGTCACCAAGAAATGATTAAGTTTGCCATAATGAATATGATAATTACCCTGATTTGATCATCGTACATTGTACACATCTATTGGAATATTAACTTCTTCCCTATAAATATGTATAATCAATACATTACAATAAAAAGAGATAATGAGCATATTTATCACCTCCAAAACTTTCTTTATGCTTGTTTATAATTCTCCCTTTCTGCTCATCCCCAACGTAAAAGATGTCGCTCCACTATCTTTGGCTTGCATTGTTTATGGTGAGAAGTCAGATACCATCATGAACATTGATCCTCTGTATGTGATGTGTCTGTTTTTCTCTGGAAGTTTTTAAGATGTTCTCTTCATTACTGATTTTGTGCGATTTGACTCTAATTTGTTTGCCGTAGTTTTCTTTATATTGTTTGTGCTTGAGGTTCATTGAAATTTCTAGATCTATAGATTTACAGTTTTTATCAAATGTGTCAATTCAGGTATATTATTTCTTTAAATATTTCTCCAATTATGTGTATATTAGGCCAGCTGAAATTGTCTCACATTTTATGGATGCTCTGCTAACTTTTTTTTTGTTCTTTTTTAATTTGTATTTTATTTTGGATAGTTCCAATTACTATGTGATCAAATTTACTAATACATTTTTCTACAATGTATAATCTATTAATCCCATCCAGTTGTGCTTTTTCTCAATAATTGCAGTTTTCATCTCTAGAAGTTAGATTTGATTTTTATTATATCTTCCCTGTCCATTATTTACTTTATGAACATATAGATTGCATTGCAGTTATAATAACTGTTTTAATGTCCTTGTCTGCTAATTCTGAGCCACAGCAGGGTATATTTTAATTGACAGAGTTTCCTTCTTAAAATTAGCCATTTTTTCTGTCCTTTGTACAGGTGGCTTCCAGTCATTGTGAATTTTATCATTGGAGTGCTAGATATTTTTATATTCCTCTAAATATTTTATTTTCTTTATTTTGCTGCCTTTAATTGTGGTACATCATTAGTTTTAAAATGTATAGAGGTACAGATGCACTTTCATGAGTTTCTGCTCTTAAACTGGGGCACTAAAATTGAATATGCTAATTTTAAAAGTGTTAGAATTTTATGTTAAAATATTTTGTTACTGGGAGGACCCAAACTTTCAGAGAGATCTCTTGTAGAAGTTCTATCATGAAGAATTTACACAAGTCATTGGTTACAAATTCTAAAGGCTTTTGAGAAGTATCTTTCTTAGTTGTCAAGGAACTTTCAGTTAGGATGGTGAGAAAACCCCATATGACAAAAGGAAAGAGTTGCATCTTATTTCTTTAAAAAAAGAAATAGGAAGAAAGCTGAAAGTCCTTTAGAACTGGAAAGAACTAGACAGGTGTTTTCATGTTTTTAGGAATGTCATTCCTCCACATATCTAAGAAGTTTTCCTCTGGGTTTTAGGTGGGTGGGGCAAAAAAGATTGAGGAAATTGAAAGAGAGGGAAATACTAGAGATTTTCCAAGAAAATTAAGGTAGTCAGAAAAGCAAACCAAATATGTTTTTTGTTTTTAAATAGCTCTAAGTGCTTAAGCTAGTAAAATTGATTCTGACAGGGACAAATGACTAGCTTAAAAAACTCCCAGAGAGGTAATAGCTAACTGACAGCCTTGAAGTCCTTGTCCTGCTTTTCTGTGATGAGTCATCTTTTTGCAGGGCAAAGCTGGAGCAAATCATGACACAGCAGGAGAATGAGCTCAGATTGATTGATGCCTCAGTTTCATGGGTTAATCCTCAATCATTTTTTGAGTGTCTCCTTCTTGTGGTTATAGCCTGGGCCAAACTTTTTAAAGAAAAATCAGATGAACAAGCAGAAAAATGAAATCTCTTTTTTTCCTTCTTCTATTATGACAGTTGAATAGAGAAGTGGAAATTAAAAAAAGAAATAGTCATTGTATCACTCCTGTTACTTGCCAAGTTTCCATATATCATCATCATTATCCAGTATTTTTAGTTACAAGCAACATATGCAAATTTGGCTAAATTGAGCAGAAAACATTTATTAAGAGGTATTAAGTAGCTCACATAATCTCTGAAAATCAGGCTTAGAGTTGACTAGTGGCAAGAAAAACATTCAAAAATCATTCTTCAGGTTTGATTCTATGAAGACATCACTGCAGTCTCTTCTTGGCCCAGAGAATAGAGCTTGTGCTGCTGATACCACTAGTGCACCTGACATGCCTACAACTGTTATCACCACTGATTTGGAAAGTTGGACTCGCTACTGCCTCTAGTGCCAGTCTTGACATATTTCATTCTGGGCAGTTTCTTCCTCTTTGTATCACTAGTTCTTGTGCCAAATTCTGGCAAGAAAGCACCTGAGTGACAGAATCTGAGTCACAAGCTTGTGCTCCTTCTGCAAGGAATGCTGAGAACTTTGCAGCCTCTCCTAAGAGAGTATGCCCCACACATAAAAAGGAAGATTCAGATACTGAGGAGAAAAGCAAAATACTGACAGATGATGCTTACATTTCTCAGCCTTGGCTACTCCCCAGCATAATTCCTTCTTCCCATGTTAACAACGCCTTCCCATTACAAAGCTGTCATCTAACACAATGCACAGCTAGAATGCACTAGCTGTCTTCTCAGATGGTGTCGAGGATTCATCCATCTCCAAGACTGGATTTCCTAGATAAATGCCATTCCTCCTCTAAATGTCAAAACCCTAACTGGATACTCTGTAACCTGTGTGCTAATGTGACAAATACACTATCATGAACAAATCCAAGTAAAATAATAAGGGAAAGGAGATAAAAGAATAAAACTGACCAAAAATACAAATGTGCACCTGACACAACAAGAAGGAAAATATATGAAGATGCTATATCTTCATTTCTGTGACTGGTCATGTGGTTGCAGTGCTTGTGACTTTTCTCTACCACCCACCCCTTTGCCTTCAGCTTGTCTGGGTTCTTTACCCAAAGGGTTACTCAGATCTTCATTCCGAGGAAGCAGAAATGATGAGAATGAGTATTAGGTATGTAAAAACTGAATATCACATACCTCATAGTCTGTCTGTTAAAATTCTAGTTTTCCCTTTTTTATTTTATAGCCTTATTTTTTCAGGATGGTATGTTCTCAGCCAGTGCCAACAAATTAAATTCCTGTGGGCTACCTGGAG
>NW_007739058.1:12878-22313 GCF_000696425.1 Galeopterus variegatus | reverse complement strand
TTACTCAGATCTTCATTCCGAGGAAGCAGAAATGATGAGAATGAGTATTAGGTATGTAAAACCTGAATATCACATACCTCATAGTCTGTCTGTTAAAATTCTAGTTTTCCCTTTTTTTATTTTATAGCCTTATTTTTTCAGGATGGTATGTTCTCAGCTAGTGCCAATAAATTAAATTCCTGTGGGCTACCTGGAGACTAACAGGTATTCCTAATTAGTCGTTGCTTATGAAAGACATTTTGGATCTATAGTAGGGAGGAAAGAGCTGTTGATACAGGGGCAAAATAAGCTGAAATTCTAACCAATAAAGCCATTAAGAAGAAAGTTGTTATGCTGAAAAATATTTGAGAATACAAATCTAATTCAGTATTTAATAGCCACAAGGACATCCTTGAAGGTTGTCTATAAAACAAGCCATTTGGGGACATTTGGTTTTCAAAGGTTGATTTGTTTCTCTTTTAATCTCCACAGGCCTTTATGATAATTAGTCACCATGGGTAGCAATACTTAATGTGTATAATTTTAGAACATCTATGAACAGTCACGTCTTTTTGTTAAGCGAAAATATCTTAATTTATCTTTCTATTTTCTCTATCTTATAAAGGTAAAGAAAAAATCTGGCCGATTTCTTATCTTATATCGAGTCATTTGAATGTTTTAGATATGACAGATGTAACAGTGAAAAGTGGTACTCTCAAATTTGTGCTTTGGAAGCTCAATCTGAGTATTCTTCTGGTTCTTAAAGAAACAGATCCATATATGTTGGTCACAGACTAGAGCATCCTCAACGTTGGCAGTATGAACAGTTGGGCCATTAAATACTTCGTTGTGGGGGGCTGTCCTGTGCACCATAGGGTGTTTAGCATCATCCCTGGCCTCTATCCATAGACAGCTAAAAACATCTCCAAATACTGTCAAATATCCTCTGGGGGTAAAATTATCCCCAGTTGAGAACCACTCAATTAGAGTGTATACAACAAAGCAACCTCAGAAAACACTGTTTTCCAGTTGGAGTCATACTAATTCTTCAACAAAATAGTCTACCTGGGTAATGGATTACTTCATGATTTTCGTGAATCCCTTAAGCATTAGAAAATTTCCTTATTTTTTTCTAAACAATCCAAGTAAAATTATGAATTTTACATTCTTACCAGGAGTGGTTTAAAGCACTGCTGACATTTAACTCACTTGGCACCCAGTGTTACCCTTTGGGGAAGGCAGTCTTATTAGCCTGGTCTTACAGAAGGACACCTGAGGCACAGATAGATTAAGGAACTTTCTTAATGCCACATTTTAGTAGGGCATAGAGCTGAGATTCTGAAAACTGACTTTTTAAAAACATATTGCTTTTTTGTAATTAATAGTGCCTTTGTACTGTTGGATAACAGTACAAAGAGGTATATTGAAAAATATCTTTCCTTCATACATCTACTGCATATTGCTCTAAGGCATACATGTTTGTGTGGATGGACAGTCCTTTTTTACAGAATTGGAAGTATACCATAGAAACTACTTTATATCTGCTTTTGTTTTTAACTCTACGATGTATCTTGGAACCCATTTAGTGTCATATAGAGAACAGCCTCATTATTCTTATATTAAAATGACCAGCTATTGATAAAATTTAAAAAAAATCTAATATAAGATTTCAATAACTTTCAAAGGAGAAGGAATAGAAGTGAATCTCCTTGTACACATATGTACAACACTCACCTTCAACAATGATCAACTCATGGCCGAACTTATGTTTTTCTTTTTTTTCTTTCCTTTTTCCCCAACTTTATTGAGTTATGGTTCACAAATAAAACATTTTATGTATTTAAGGTGTACAAAATGATGTTTTGATATACATATACATTGTGAAATAATTATCACAATCAAGCTAATTTACATACCCATAACCTCACATATTTACCATTTTTTTTTCTTTTTTGTGCTGAGAATACTTGAGTTCAAATCTCTTAGCAAAATTTAAGTAATTCATTATTGCTGACTATAGTTGCCATACTGTGTACATTCATCTTATAACTGGAAGTTTGCGTCCTTTGAGCAGTTAATTATCATTCTATCCTTCATTACTATGAGTTTGACTTTTTTTTAAGATTCCTCACATAAGTGAGATCATGCAGTATTTTCTATGTCTGGCATATTTCACTTAGTGTAATGTCCTCCAGGACAGGATTTCCTTCTTTTTTAAGGCTGAATAACATTTCATTGTATGTGTGTATAGATTGATTGATACATATCAATATCAATTATATATGTGTCTGTATGTGTGTCTATCTATCTATCTATCTATCTATCCAAATGTTTTATTTATCATTCATCCATCTGTGGATATGTTTCCATATCTTGGTTATTGTGAATAAAGCTGCAATGAACATGGGAGTGCAGATATCTCTTCAAAATAGATAATGATTTTATTTTCTTTGGATATATACCCAGGGGAAAGTGGGATTTCTGGATCATATGGTAATTCTATTTTTAATCTATTGGGAAATCTTCATGCTGTTTTCCATAAAGCCTGTACCAATTGACATTCTCACCAACAGTNACGTTGGCAGTATGAACAGTTGGGCCATTAAATACTTCGTTGTGGGGGGCTGTCCTGTGCATCATTGGGTGTTTAGCATCATCCCTGGCCTCTATCCATAGACAGCTAAAAACTTCTCCAAATACTGTCAAATGTCCTCTGGGGGTAAAATTATCCCCAGTTGAGAACCACTCAATTAGAGTGTATACAACAAAGCAACCTCAGAAAACAGTTTTCCAGTTGGAGTCATACTAATTCTTCAACAAAATATTCTACCTGCATAATGGATTACTTCATGATTTTCGTGAACCCTTTAAGCATTAGAAAATTTCCTTATTTTTTTCTAAACAATCCAAGTAAAATTATGGGTTTTACATTCTTACCAGGAGTGGTTTAAAGCACTGCTGACATTTAACTCACTTGGCACCCAGTGTTACCCTTTGGGGAAAGCACTCTTATTAGCCTGGTCTTATAGAAGGACACCTGAGGCACAGATAGATTAAGATTAACTTTCTTAATGCCACATTTTAGTAGGGCATAGAGCTGAGATTCTGAAAACTGATTTTTTAAAAACATATTGCTTTTTTGTAATTAATAGTGCCTGGCAAAATTATCCAACAGTACAAAGAGGTATATTGAAAAATATCTTTCCTCCACACATCTACTGCATATTGCTCTAAGGCATATATGTTTGTGTGGATGGATAGTCCTTTTTTACACAATTGGTAGTATACCATAGAAACTGCTTTATATCTGCTTTTGTTTTTAACTCTACGACATATCTTGGAACCCATTTAGTGTCATATAGAGAACAGCCTCATTATTCTTATATTAAAATGACCAGCTATTGATAAAATTAAAAAAAAAATCTAATATAAGATTTCAATAACTTTCAAAGGAGAAGGAATAGAAGTGAATCTCCTCGTACACATATGTACAACACTCACCTTCAACAATGATCAACTCATGGCCGAACTTATGTTTTTCTTTTTTTTCCTTTCCTTTTTCCCCAACTTTATTGAGTTATGGTTCACAAATAAAACATTTTATGTATTTAAGGTGTACAAAGGATGTTTTGATATACATATACATTGTGAAATAATTATCACAATCAAGCTAATTTACATACCCATCACCTCACATATTTACCATTTTTTTTCTTTTTTTGTGCTGAGAATACTTGAGTTCAAATCTCTTAGCAAAATTTAAGTAATTCATTATTGCTGATTATAGTTGCCATACTGTGTACATTCTTCTTATAACTGAAAGTTTGCATTCTTTGAGCAGTTAATTATCATTCTATCCTTCATTACTATGAGTTTGACTTTTTTTTAAGATTCCTCCTATAAGTGAGATCATGCAGTATTTTCTATGTCTGGCATATTTCACTTAGTGTAATGTCCTCCAGGACAGGATTTCCTTCTTTTTTAAGGCTGAATAACATTTCATTGTATGTGTGTATAGATCGATTGATACATATCAATATCAATTATATATGTGTCTGTATGTGTGTATATCTATCTATCTATCTATCTATCTATCTATCTATACAAATGTTTTATTTATCATTCATCCATCTGTGGATGTGTTTCCATATCTTGGTTATTGTGAATAAAGCTGCAATGAACATGGGAGTGCAGATATCTCTTCAAGATAGATAATGATTTTATTTTCTTTGGATATATACTCAGGGGAAAGTGGGATTTCTGGATCATATGGTAATTCTATTTTTAATCACTTGGGAAATCTTCATGCTGTTTTCCATAAAGCCTGTACCAATTGACATTCTCACCAACAGTGTACAAGTATCTGTTTTCTCCATAATCTTACCAACACTTGTTGTCTTTTGACTTTTTGACAATAGCCATCCGAACAGTTGAGAAGTGATATCTCATTGTGGTTTTGATTTACATTTTCCTGAAAACTGCTGATGTTGAGCATCTTTTCATATACATGTTGGCAATTTGTAGGTCTTATGTGAAAAAAATGTTTATTAATTGGTTTGCTTTCTGCTATTGAGTTGTGTGAGTTTCTTACATATTTTGAATATTAAGGCATTATCAGATAGATGTTTTGCAAATATTTTCTCTGATTTCCTGGTTGCCTTTTCATTTTGTGGGTTATTTTCTTTTCTGTGCAGAAACTTTCTAGTTTGATGCAATCCCACTTGTCTATTTTTGCTATTGTTGCCTGTGCTTTTGGAGTCATATCCAAAAAATTACCAAGACCAAAGTCAAAGAGGTTTCCCTGTATGTTTTCTCCTAGGAAATTTTACAGTATTAGGTTTTACATTTAAGTCTTTAATCTATTTAAAGTTGTTTTTTTGTATATAGTGTAAGATAAGAATCCAATTTCCTTTTTTCACATGTGAACATTTATTTTTCCTAACACCATTTATTGAAGAGACTATCCTTTCCCCATTGTTTTCTTGATACTTTCATCAAAGACTAGTTGACCGTGTATATCTTTTGGTTTATTTATTTGTTTAAGTTTTTTTCAATTTTATTTATATTTATATTTTTGGGGTACAGTATGTTGTTTCAATATTTGCATACACAGACTACAGAGCTCAGAAACAAAATCATTGGTTTATTTATGGACTCTCTATTCTGTTTGATTCGTTTATATGTCTGTTCCTATGCCAGGGCCATACAGTTCTGATTACTATAGCTTCACAATATAATTTGAAATCAAGAAATGTGCTGCCTCAAGCATTGTTNCCATTGTTTTCTTGATACTTTCATCAAAGACTAGTTGACCGTGTATATCTTTTGGTTTATTTATTTGTTTAAGTTTTTTTCAATTTTATTTATATTTATATTTTTGGGGTACAGTATGTTGTTTCAATATTTGCATACACAGACTACAGAGCTTAGAAACAAAATCATTGGTTTATTTATGGACTCTCTATTCTGTTTGATTCGTTTATATGTCTGTTCCTATGCCAGGGCCATACAGTTCTGATTACTATAGCTTCACAATATAATTTGAAATCAAGAAATGTGCTGCCTCAAGCATTGTTCTTGCTCAAGATTGCTCAAGCTGTTTAAGGTCCTTTGTGGTTCCATACACATTTTAGAATTTTTTTTTCTATTTCTGTGAAAAATACCATTGGGATTTTGATGGAAATTGCACTGAATCTGTAGATCATCTGGGTAGTATGGACATTTGACAATATTAATTTTTCTGGCTTGTGAACATGGAAGACCTTTCCATTTATTCATGTCTCTTTCAGTTTCTTTCATCAGTGTTTTATAGTTCTCAGTGTACAGGTCTTTTACCTTCTTGGTCAAATCTATTCCTTAGTATTTTATTCTTTCTGATGCCATTCTAAATAAAATTGCTTTCTTGATTTCTTTTTTGGATAGCTCATTGTTATTATATAAAAAAGCAACTGATTTTTGTATATTGATTTTTAGTAACAACTTTATTAACATGTTTATTAGTTCTAACATGTCTCTGTGTGTGTGTGTGTGTGTGTGTGTGTGTGTGTGTGTGTGTGTGTGTGTGTGAAGTCTTTAGGGTTTTCTACATATAAGATCATGTTATCTGCAAACAGATAATTTTACTTCTTTCTTTCTGCTTTGCATGCCTTTTTTTTCTTGCCTATTTTCTCTGGTTAGGCCTTCCAATGCTATGTGGAATAGAAATGGAGAGAGCGGGTATCTTAGTCTTGTTCCTGATCTTAGAGGAAAAGTTTTCACCATTGAGTATGATTTTGCTGGGGGCTTTTGATATGTGACATTTAGTGTTTAGGTACCTTCCTTCTACACCTAACTTGTTGAGAGTTTTTATCTTGAAGGAATGTTAAATTTTGTCAAACTACTTTTTCTGCATCTATTGAGATGATCATATGATTTCGACTTTATTTTGTTAAAGTTGAATCAACTTTGCATCCCATGGAAAAATGTCACTTGATCATGGTGTGCTTTTAAAGAGCTGTCAAATTTGGTGTTTTGGTATTTTGTTGAGCATTTTTGCTTCTATATTTATCATGAATGTTGGTCTGTAATATTCTTTTCTTGTGGTGTCCTTTTCTGGCTTTGGCATCAGGGTAATGCTGTCCTTACTGTTTGGAAGTGTTCCCTGCTCTTCAATGTTCCAGAAGAGTTTCAGAAGGGTTTGTATTAAATCTTCTTTCAATTTTTGGTAGAATTAACTAGTGGAACCACTATGTTATGAGATTTTCTTTGATGAGAGATTTTTGATTGCTGTTTCAATCTCCTTACAAGTTATTACTCTGTTCATGTTTTCCATTTCTTCATGATTCAGTCTTGGTAGGTTGGATGATTTTAGAAATTCATGCATTTCCTATAGGTTATCCAACTTGTTGGCATATAATTGTCCAGAATAGTCTCTTACAGTCATTTGAATTTCTGTGGTATCAGTTGCAATGTTACCTCTTTTTTTTCCATCTTTTTATTTATTTTCATCTTCTCTCTCTTCTTTTTTTAATTAGCCCAGCTAAAGTTTTATCAATTTTATTCATATTTTTAAAAAAATCTTTTAGTTTCATTGATCTTCTTAGTTATTTTCCTGTTCTCTATTTCTTTTATTTTTTCCTCTAATTTTTATTATTACCATCCTTCTGCTAACTGTGGTCACAGTTTCTTCTTTCTTTCTAGTTCCTTGAGGTGTCAAGGTAGATTGTTTATTTGAAATCTTTCTTTTTATTAATGTAGGTATTTTTAGCTATAAAATTTCCCGAGAACTGCTTTTGCTGCATCACATCAGCTTTGGTATGTTGTTTTTCTATTTTCATTTGTCACAATAGGTTTTACAATTTCCCTTTTGATTTCTTCTTTGACCTGTTTTAAGAACATGTTGTTTAATTTGCATGCATTTGTGAATTTTTCTAAAATTCCCACTGTTATTGATTTCCAGTTTCATACCTTTATAGTCAGAAAAGATACCCAATATATTTTTTCTTATCTTCTTAAATTTGTTAACACTTTTTTGTGGCCTAACATAAGATCTATACTGGAGAATATTCTGTGTGCACTTGAGAGGAATGCTTATGTTTCTACTCTTGAATTTAATGTTGTGTATATGTCAGTTAGATTCATTTGACCTAAAGTGTAGTTCAGGTCAAATGTTTTCTTATTGATTTTCTGTCTGGATGAACTATCCCTTGTTGTAAGTGAGGTTTTTTAGCTCCTTACTGTTAGTGTATTGCTGTCTATTTCTGCCTTTGTCTATTTGCGTTATATATTTAGATGATACAATGTTGGATGCATCTATATGCTTACAATTGTTAAATCCTCTTGATGAATTGAGCCCTGTATTATCATATAATGACTTTGTTTTTTCTTTTAATAGTTTTTACTTTAAAGTCTATTTTATTTCATATAAATATAGCTACCCTTTCTTTCTTTTGGTTTTCTTGCATGGACTCTCTTTTTATATCCCTTCACTTTCAGTTTATGTGTATCTTTAAAATCAAAGTGTGTTTTCTATATATTTTAATCTATTAAGCCACTCTATGTCTTTTGATTGCAGAATTTAATCTGTTTTAATCCAAGGTTATTATTGATAAGTAAGGGCTTAGTTTTGCCATTTTGTTAAATGATTTCTAGCTGTTTTTCAGATCTTTTGCTCTTTTTTTTCTTTCCACTTTCCTCTGTAATTTGATAATTTTCTTAGGTGGTATGTTTTGATTTCTTTCTCTTTCTCTTTTTTTGTATCTACTGTAGGTTCATACTCTGTGGTTACCATGAGGCTTACATAAAACATGTTATAGTTATAACATTCTATTTAACATTGATAACAACTTAACTTTTATTGTATATAAAAACTCAAAACTTTTATTTACCCCTCACATTTTATGGTTTTGATGTGACAATGTATATCTTATCATATTGTTTATCCACTAACAAATTATTGTAGCTATAATTATTTTTAATATTTTTTATTTTTTAACATTTATACTTGAGTTATAAGTGATTTATATATCATCATTATAGTAAAAGTATGAGAGTATTTTGAATTTGGTTATATACTTATTTTTGACAATGAATTTTATACTTTCGTATGCTTTTATGATACTAATTTTTATCCTTTTTAGTTTGAATTTTAAGAACTGTCTTTAGCATTCCTCATAAGGCAGGTATAATGGAGATAAACACTCAGGGTTTTTTTTGGTCTGCGATAGTCTTTGTATTTTCTTTATTTCTGAAAAACAGCTTTGCTGAGCAATGTATTCTTGGTTGGCACTTTTTTATTCATTCAGCACTTTAATTATATCCTTTCTCTCTCCTGGCCTGCAGAATTCTTGCTAAGAAATCCACTGGGTAGCCTTATGGTTGTTTTCTTGTAGTTAGGATCTATATTTTCTTAGCATCTTTCAAAATTCTCTCTTTGTCTTTGAATTTTGACAGTTTGATTATAATGTGTCTTGGTGAAGTTGTCTTTGGTTTAAAACTGATTGAATACCTTTCAGCTTCATTTACATGTATGTTCATATCCTTCTATGGATTTCAGAAAATTTCAGCAATGATTTTTTTCAATAAAATTTCTGCTCCTTTCCCTTTCTCTTCTCCACTTTGAAATTCTGTATTATGAATGTAATTTCTCTTGGTGATGGCCTATAAATCCAGTAAGCTTTCTTCATTCTTGTCTATATATTTATTTTTCGTTTTTGACTGGATATTTTTAAATAACCTGTCTTTGAGTTCACAGATTCTTTCTTTTCCTTGATCCAGTCTGTTTTGATACTCTCTATTGCATTTTTCATTTAATTGATTGTACTCTTTGGCTTCAGAATTTGTTTGTTTCCTTTCTATGGTTTTTATATCTTTATTCAACTTTTAATTTTTTCTTTTGGTTTTTCTGATTTTGCTGATTTGTCTATCTGCATTTTCTTGTAGATTGCTATGCTTCTTTAAAGCAATTAACTTGAATTA
>NW_007739058.1:10374-12868 GCF_000696425.1 Galeopterus variegatus | reverse complement strand
ATCGCAGACCAAAAAAAACCCTGAGTGTTTATCTCCATTATACCTGCCTTATGAGGAATGCTAAAGACAGTTCTTAAAATTCAAACTAAAAAGGATAAAAATTAGTATCATAAAAGCATACAAAAGTATAAAATTCATTGTCAAAAATAAGTATATAACCAAATTCAAAATACTCTCACATTTTATGGTTTTGATGTGACAATGTATATCTTATCATATTGTTTATCCACTAACAAATTATTGTAGCTATAATTATTTTTAATATTTTTTATTTTTTAACATTTATACTTGAGTTATAAGTGATTTATATATCATCATTATAGTAAAAGTATTAGAGTATTTTGAATTTGGTTATATACTTATTTTTGACAATGAATTTTATACTTTTGTATGCTTTTATGATACTAATTTTTATCCTTTTTAGTTTGAATTTTAAGAACTGTCTTTAGCATTCCTCATAAGGCAGGTATAATGGAGATAAACACTCAGGGTTTTTTTTGGTCTGCGATAGTCTTTGTATTTTCTTCATTTCTGAAAAACAGCTTTGCTGAGCAATGTATTCTTGGTTGGCACTTTTTTATTCTTTCAGCACTTTAATTTATATCCTTTCACTCTCCTGGCCTGCAGAATTCTTGCTAAGAAATCCACTGGGTAGCCTTATGGTTATTTTCTTGTAGTTAGGATCTATTTTTTTTTAGCATCTTTCAAAATTCTCTCTTTGTCTTTGAATTTTGACAGTTTGATTATAATGTGTCTTGGTGAAGTTGTCTTTGGTTTAAAACTGATTGAATACCTTTCAAGCTTCATTTACATGTATGTTCATATCCTTCTATGGATTTCAGAAAATTTCAGCAATGATTTTTTTCAATAAAATTTCTGCTCCTTTCTCTTTCTCTTCTCCACTTTGAAATTCTGTATTATGAATGTAATTTCTCTTGGTGATGGCCTATAAATCCAGTAAGCTTTCTTCATTCTTGTCTATATATTTATTTTTCGTTTTTGACTGGATATTTTTAAATAACCTGTCTTCGAGTTCACAGATTCTTTCTTTTCCTTGATCCAGTCTGTTTTGATACTCTCTATTGCATTTTTCATTTAATTGATTGTACTCTTTGGCTTCAAAATTTGTTTGTTTCCTTTCTATGGTTTTTATATCTTTATTCAACTTTTAATTTTTTCTTTTATTGTTTTTCTGATTTTGTTGCTTTGTCTATCTGCATTTTCTTGTAGATTGCTATGCTTCTTTAAAGCAATTAACTTGAATTATTTGTCATTCAATTCATAGATCTTCATTTCTTTGGGTTGGCTATTAGATTATTATTGTATTCCTTTGGTAGTGTTATGTTCCCTTGGTTTTTAATATTCCTTGAAGTCTTGCATTGTTGTCTCTACAATTGAAGAAGCTATCAACTCTTCCAGTCTTTACTGACTGTGTTCAGGAGAGAAATGCCTTCACCAAACAATCCGTCTGTGATTCTGAGACACTCTCAGTCCTTTTCTCTAGATGCACCCATTGCACAACTCTTGTTTCCTCTAGGTGTGGAATTCTTAAGATCCTATGCCTTATCTTAATTCTGCAAAGCCAAGCTGGGTGCTGAGATCTTCACAATTGTTTTCCCTGAGGTGGTTCCATGAAATGCTCAATTTTATGTGCTTTTTCCTAATCTAACATAGTTGAGCCAGCTGTCTATGCAAGTCACTTTCATTCATTGTACATGGGGATGTTCTCAAGGTATCAATCTCAGGGAGGGCAGCTGAGATGTGGAGCGTGTTTGGAGCTGTGTCTTAGTAGATTTCTGATGCCATAATAGAATACCCCAGAATGAGCAATTTATAAAGAACAGATGCTTATTTTGCTCGTGGTTCCAGAGGTTGGGAAGTCCAACCAGAGCATGGTACCAGCATTAGGTGAAGGTCACCCTTGGCAGAAGGGTTGAAGGCAAAAGTGAGCAAGTGAGACAGAGAGATAGAAGTAGGGTTGAACTCATCCCTTTATTAGGAAATTACTCCTGCAATAACTAACCTACTCACAGTAACAACAGCAATCCGTTCAAGAAGGCAAAGTCTTCATGACCTAATCACCTCTTAAAGGCCCCACCTCTCAGTACCACCACAATGGAAGTTAAATTTCAACATGGTTTTGGAGAAGACATTCAAATCATAGCAAATGGCCACATATGTGGGGGTGTTTGCAGGCAAGGTGTCTCAAGTGGCTCATGGTCTCATGGCTAGGCTTCCTGATGGAGTCTATAGAGTGGTTAGTAGCGTCTCCAGTCTCTTTCCCGCTTCCAGCCTCTCCCAACCACTCAGCTGTACTGATCACCTTAGTATTTAGGGCGGGGTGAGAAAGAAATGGGCCTCTTGGATCCACACAAGGCTGGGGAAGCAAGGTGCTCACTCACTACATTCTCACTTTCCCCCATTGGAGAAATCTCATGCCGAGGGGTTACTTTTGGTGCTGATCTGTGCCACCTTAGAGAAGGGATGATGGGGA
>NW_007739058.1:9108-10230 GCF_000696425.1 Galeopterus variegatus | reverse complement strand
GACACAATAATCAACTACATTGTATATTGACAAAATAAAAATAATAATAAAAATAAATAAAAAAAGAAAAAAAAGAAAAAAAAAGAAAAAAGAAAACTACCAAACCAATATATTTTTTGAATATATTCAATTTTAAGATTTATTATATTTCTACAGTAATCAAGACTATGTGGTAATGGCAAATGAATAGACACATAGATCAATGAAATACAATAAAGAGTCAGGAATAAACCCACACAAACGTACCCTACTGACTTCTGAATAGTGGGCAAAAGCAGTTCAATGGAGGAAACACAGCCTTCTCAACAAGTGACATGGAAGCAACTGGCCATCCATAGGCCAAAAAAAAAAAAAAAAAAAAAATGGAGACTTAGTATATTTTATAGCTTATAAAAAATTAACCCTGGAGGGATCATGGACTTAAATGTAAAACTGTAATATTTTTAGGAAAAAAATATAGGAGAAAAACTTTGAGATCTAGAATAGGCAAAGATTTCTTAGATGTGACACAAAAAGCAAGATCCATAAAATGAAAAATAATAAATTGGACTGTCCCAAGATTTAAAAAGTCTGCTCTGAGAAAGACTCTGTTAAAAAGTTAAAGCCTCAAGCTACAGGCATGGAGAAAATATTTGCAAACCACATATCTGACAGAGAGCTAGAATCTAGAACATATAGAGTACTCTCAAAGTTCCACAGTAGAAAAGCGAATAATCTAGTTAGAATATGAACAATAGTGTGAAGGGACATTTTATTGAAGAAGATATACAGAAAACAAAGAAACACATAAAAAAGATTTTCAACATCATTAACCATTAGGAAAATGGAAATAAAAACTATCAGAATGACTAAAATAAAAATGGTAACAATATCAAATGCTGGTGATCAGGAAGAGAAGCTGGATCACCTACACAGCTGGTGAGAATGTAAAGTGGTACAGGTACACTGCTGATGAGAATAAGAAATGAGGCAGCCACTTTGGAAAATGGCTTGACAGTTTCCAAAACAAGCAAAAAAACAAACGAAAAACTCCAAAACCCAATTATGCAACTACCAGCAATTGGACTCCTGGACATTTATCTTAATGAAGTGAAAACTTATGCTCACACAAAAACCTGTGCA
>NW_007739058.1:7275-8094 GCF_000696425.1 Galeopterus variegatus | reverse complement strand
CCAGATGTTCTTTAACCATGTGCATGGTTAAACTAAAGATGGTACAAACAAAATAGAATATTCTATTGCAATAAAAAGAAAGGAACTATTGATATACACAAGCACATAGATGAATCTCCAGAGAATTATGCCGAGTGAAGAAAGCCAATCTCAAAAGGGATATACTGCACAATTCCATTTATATAACATTCTTGAAATGCCAAAATTATAAGTATGGAGAGCAGATAGTGATTATCACAAGTTAAGGTAGAGGGTAGGGGCAGGAAAGAAGTGGGTGTGGCTATGAAAGAGCAGAATGAGGGATTCTTTTGCATGGAAATGTTCTGTATCTTGACTGTATCAATACCTTAACTAATACCTTGTTTATGATATTTTAGTATAGCTTTGCAAGATGTTTCTATTGGGGGAAACTGGGCAAAGGGTACAAGTGGGTATATCTATACTATTTCATACAACAGTATATGAATCTACAATTATCTCAAAATACAAAGTTCAGTTAAAAATAAAGCTTGAAGAGGTGTAGAAACATCACGCTTCTAACTTGATGAATGTCTTTGTTCCCTTTCTATTATTTTTTCTCCCAGTAGCTGGTAATATTCCCTTTATCAACTTTTCGCAGATCTGGACTTTTAATATCTGTTGCTTTGCCCCCCACGGATTTGTCACCCCACTTCCCCTGGGTGATGGAACCACAAAGGATTACTCAAAGCCCATCTCTTCTGTAGAGTGAGAAGCCCCGAAGTGGTTAATCCCTCAAGTGAGAGGCATTCCTTCCTTGGGAAATTAACCATGAATTGGGGTTCTCTTCCTGCATTTATT
>NW_007739058.1:2388-5548 GCF_000696425.1 Galeopterus variegatus | reverse complement strand
TGAAACAAAAATGAAACACCAAAAGTCTGTCTTTTGATGTTGTCTTTCACTGACATTAATATCAATAAAAAACACAAGTTTAGGAGCAATTCTAGATTCCCTCAAGCCATCAGAGTCGAGAAGACCAAGCTTTAGCTTTCTGACACCAAGTGTTTGAATATGCAGCATGCTGTCTAGCAGTTATTTAATTCTTCTCCCTGATGACAGACTAGAATTCAGCTCTATTTAGCTGAAAGTTGAGTCCAAGATAATGTGGATATCTGTTAACTGCAGGTGTGTTAAAATCATCTGATCATGTTTCCTCCTTCATTTGTCTTTTCAAATGCAAATACTATTTCTACTTTTTTTTATCTACCACAAGTCTAAGAAGGGACTGAATGACTGTAGAAAACAGGAATATTTATATATTAATTACTTTTAATTTAAATATTTTAAAATCAAGGTAATGACAAATATACCCATTGATGGGTTTAAAATATTTAGCTGAAATTGGTAAAGGGCCACAGAAACTGATTACCATTGTGTAATGTTGATTATACTAATTATCCTGATTTCAGCATGACATCTTGCACACAGGTATTGATATTTAATGTAGTAACCCACAGATATGTACAATCAATAATGCTTCAATAAAATAAATAAATGAATAAGAGAAATTTAAAAAATTAACTCACATATGTGTAAAAGGTATTTAAGTATTAGCAGGATATTTCAGTAAAATACTTTGCTCTAAAACACATACATGATAATAAATGTTACAATTAATAAAACAAAAGATATGCAGGATAGAACCTATTAACAAGAATGTGGAGACTTCCTTTTCCAGGATTTACTTCTGTAAGCAGTTAGATTTCACAAGATCTACTTGTGCATGACAGTGGTATGATTATGGTATTTTAGAGTTATCAGTCTGGTTGTAGAGAGTAGAGTGGCTTGGAGTGGACACAGTACAAATCAGTGAGATTGATAAAGAGGTTGTTGCACTTCAGATAAGAGGTGTTGAGGCTTGTGTTAGGATCTTAGGATCTTAGCAGTGTGAATGAAGACTAAGGTAAAGGTGGGAGACATGTAATAAAAAAATGAAAGAAGATGACTTATTGAGTGCAGAGGTGAGTAAGAAGGAAAAATTAAACATGATGCCTTGGAAGACTGGGAAATTTTGGTTCCATTGTTGGAAATAAAAGAGTCAGGAGGGAACACAGATTGTGAAGAGACAAGTTGGGTCAATGGCAAAATATTTAGAAAACATTCATTAAATTGTTGGAGAAAGCATCTGGACCTTTGGAGAGAAGTCTAGGAGATAGTGGTAGAATTTAGAATGAGCCATATAGAATTTATAATAAATGTTATAGTTAGAAATTCTTTAAGGAAAAGATATAGAAGGAAGAGTACAAGTTCTGAGCACAAAACCTTAGAAAATTCTCACAGTAATGGAGCATAAGTATTTAATATAATTATCCAAAAATACAGACAAAGAAAGTTAATTTGAAGAAACAAATAGTTAAATTGGTTAAAAGATAAGTAAAGAATGGAAATAAAGTAAAAGTCTATAGACATGATGTTTAGAAAGCCACAAGTTACCTTTAAGAGTACAATTTCTTTTTTTCTCTCTTAATATTAACATTTATTTGTACATACTTGTGGAGTACAGTATGTCATTTCAATACATGCATATACTGCATAATGATTCACTTAGGGTAGACAGAATAGTTTTGTACCCATTAGTCTGCCACTTTTCCTACTCCCCCAGTTTCTTTAGATTATTGAAGATGGAAACCAGATTTCCATGGTTTAAAGGTTAAATGTTATTAAGAAATAAACCCAGCAAGTAGACACAAATCATTTGAAAACTCTAGATGTGAAAGGAAGATCGAATTAGAATGGTAATTGTATAGCAAAGAATCATCTTCCCAAATTGGGTCTATGTATTTTTTATGAGGAAACAGTAGTTAATAAGGAGCAAGAGAAACCGGAAGATGGTAGAGAGGGGGAATAAATGAAGGAATAAAATGCTGAAAGTGATCATGAGCGTGAAATGATAGGTCAACCAATTATCATCACTAAATGAAGAGCAGCTAGCTGCCCTGATTCAGTAACTAGTGTAGGAACTTTAGATCTTCAATGAATTTGATTTTACCAACAACCCTTTCAGTTGTCCAATCTTATTCATTTTTTATAGATAAAGAGTTTGAGACTCAGAGAGGCTTAGTAGCTTGCTCCAGGCCGCAGGAAGCATAAAATATGTGGATTAAAAGCAGGAACTGTTTGGCTCTGAAGCTCATGCTCTCTGTAGGATGTAACGATGTCACTCATTTGTAATGAGACAAGGACTGTTGTAGAGATGGTCGGGTGGATAAGATGAGCACAGTGAGTCCTGGGCTTTCATGTTCTCCAGGCAGCTGGCACAGTGCAGCAGAGGAATAAATGTGGTAACCGTCTGTTCTGCGTGTATTCCTCCCCTTGGTGGGTCAGCTCTTTGAGCACAGGAAAGGGTAGTATTTACCTCGAAATTCTAACATCTAGCAAAGATGACACTTCATAGATGTTTGCCAAATTAATTGAAAGTGAAAATACAAATCTGCTACATATTCAACAAAGTTTAACAAGTTTTTAAAAAATCTTTTAAGCTAAAAAGCCTAATTAGCCATATTTTCATTATTTTTTTCTGAGACCATATGTAGAAGCTAGAGTCTTAGATAAATAAAAAGAACAAGGAAGAATAAGTAAACAGAATGATAGAAAAATAAAAAGAACAAGATAAAATTACCACTCCCCTCCCTCTCCCACCAAAGATTAAAGAGACTGAATTCTCAACAAGACCCGAAGATCCCTCAAACATCAAATTGTATAAGCTTCTTTCAAGATTCCAAATCTTTGAAAGGTTTTGCTTCCTTTTTTTTTTTTTTTTTTTTTAATATCTTAACCTATGGAGGGGANTTTTTTTTTTTTTTTTTTTTTTTTTTTAATATCTTTACCTATGGAGGGGAAGTGGGAGGAAAAGAGGAAAGCACATTTGGTACTTTGTTTTCCCCAGTATGGAGGTTACATTACAACTAATACCTGTGCTAAAGCACTTTTACCAGTGACAGTTTATAAAGTACCTACCCTATAAGTTTTCTATATTTCAGCTGAAGTATTTGTAAATTATGCAATAATATCC
>NW_007739058.1:0-632 GCF_000696425.1 Galeopterus variegatus | reverse complement strand
TCCTTGAGCTTTTGGTTGTCTGGGTACATTTTTATTCCTCCCTCATTTCTAAAACAGAGCTATGCTGGTTAAAGTATTATTGGTTGAAAAGTTTTTTCTTCTTCTTCTTCAGGACTAGAATATGTCATCCCACTCTCTCTTGGCCTTCAATGTTTCTACTGAGATATCCAGTGAGAGTTGTACTGAACTCTTTGTGTGTAATACTTTTGGTGTGTCTTCATGCTCTCAGAATTTTTCTTTGATTTTGATAATTTAATTATCATGTGTTTTGGTGAACTCCTCTTGGGTTGAATTTGATTGGAGACCTCTGCATTTCCTGTTCTTGGTTTTTAAGATTTATTCCCATATCAGGGAAGTTTTCAGCCATAATCTCTCTAAATATGCTTTCTTGTCCCTTTCATCTTTCTTCTCCTTCTACAACTCCTATAGGTAAAGGTTTGGTGTCATAATGGTATCTCATAATTCCCATATGCTTTCTTTAGCCTTTTGTCTTTTTGCTTCTCTAACTGGATAATTCAAATTTTCTGTCTTCCAGTTCACTGAATTCTTTCTTTTGTTGAGTCTACTATTGAAGCTTTCTATTAAATTTTTCAGTTCAGTCATTGTATTCTTCATCTCTAGGATTTCTATTT
>NW_007739057.1:0-39136 GCF_000696425.1 Galeopterus variegatus | reverse complement strand
CACACACACACACACACACACACACACACACACACACACACCCATATACCCCCCCGCACACACACACACCAGGCATCTATGCACATCTCCAGACACAAACAGCAACGTTCTCATTCATTCACTTCCATTTCCCCTCCCCCCACCCCCGGTTTTGTTTTCTCATTGGGATTCGTCTATCATGGGGTCGAGACAGACATTTGAAAATCATCCTGCTGGGACATTATTTCAGGGGGAGAGGGGGTGGGTGGGGAAGTTTATTAAATTTGGAAGGGCTGCTTCTCTGGGGAAACTTTCTGATGAAGGGAAAAAAGAACACTCTGCCGATGATGGAAAGCCGGGCTCAGAGCAGGGGATTAGGGGGATCAGCCGAGATCATCTCTCTGCTTTCATTAACCCCACAGTTTATTTTTTCCCTCTCCTTCCTGACAAGTTTGCGGGAGACTGACAGCCACAGCTGCTGGCTGCCCACTCCTCCTCTGGAAGCCGAGTTCTTTGTGAAGCCCCCTAGGGGCCACGGTGGGGAGGAGATATGGATTCTTGCCAGCTCTGCCTCTGTACTGGGGTGACTAATGTCCCCCCAGATTCATGTCTACCTGGAACCTCAGAATGTGATCTTATTTGGAAATAGGATTTGCAGGTATAATTACTTAGGGATCTCGAGATGAAGTTATCCTGGAGATAGGGTGGGCCCTAAGTCCAATGACGAATATCCTTATAAGAAAGAGGAGAGGGACACAGAGGCACAGAGAAGGTCATGTGAAGACAGAGGCAGAGGCTGGAGTGATGTAGCCACAAGCCAAGGATGGCTGAAACCACCAGAAGCTGGAAGAGGCAAAGAACGGATTCTCCCCTGGAGCTTCTGGAGGGCGTGCAGCCTTGCTGACACCCCGATTCCAGATCTCCAGCCTTCAGAACCGAGAGAAAAAGTTCCTGCTGTTTGATGCCACCAGGTCAGTGCTAATTCGTTATGGCAGCCCTAGGAAATGAATACAGACCCTATTGACTGTGTGGACTTGGGCAAGTCCCTGGCTCTGCCGGCCCTCAATTTGCCCACCTGTAAAATGGGAGCTCTAGGACATTGATTTATTCAACAAATGTGTGTTGACATCTCCTATGTGGCTGGTACTGGACATACCACAGGAAGCCAAGTAGACAGAAATCCCCATCCCTGTGAAGCTGACATTCCAGAAGGCGGAGGCAGACAATAAACCCAAAACTAAGTACAACACCTGGTATGTCACGATGTACCAGGCAAAGAAAGGCCTTGCTGAGAAGGTGACATTTGAACCAAGACAGGGAAGAGGTCAATTATGGTCCAGGCAGAGGGTCTAGCAAAGTACAGGCCCTGGGGGAAGAGTGTGCCTCGTGTGTGCAAGGAACAGCAGTGAGGGTGGAACAGAGTGAGAGAAGGGGAGAGCAGGTAAATGGCTTCTAAGTTCTCTTCCAGGGCTAGATTTCTAGAAGTCTCTGATTCCATCTGGCTGATATAGCCCAACCTGGATTGTGTGCATCATGGTAAATCCACACAAATCACGGGGGAATTTACAAGGTTGGCATCTCTCAGGGAGGGAGGCCTGGTGAGCACATACTTGCTACTCCCTCAAACTGCGATTCCAGCATCCGGGCAATAATGGGAGAGGGGAGAGGAGGGGCAGTGTGGAGTCTGACAACTGGGGCTAGAACAAACCTAAGCCTCAGACATGCATTAGCCTGTGATGCTCAGTTCCTCTCCTTTCCTCAAAGCTAATGTCCTCTTCTGGCTTCTTTCCTCAGAGCCATGCCTGGAGATCAATTGCAAGTATTTAGTTTCTCTTGCATTCCACAGCACGCTGAGGATGCTTGTATGAAGGCAAGGACATTGGACATGACCTCCAGGGGGCCTGGGCCCAGATTCCCAACTGGGAAGAGTGGGGTTCAACTCTCACCTCTCCCACTTGCTAGCCACGTGACCCCGGGCTAGCACTTCACCTCTCTGAGTCTCAGTTGCCTCCTCCGTTAAGGGGGTAGTGATGTACATAACCTCCTGTCCGGGCTTGTTGTGAGGCTCGAGTGGGGCTCTATGCGTATCAGCCGGGGCTACCATTGTTGCCTTTATTGCTATTGGACCCTCTGCAGCGGTCAGTCCTTTGCACTCACAGCCATGTGGGTGCCAGGACAAAAGACAGAAGTGCTTCTGACATGCTCCCAGCTCTCGGGCTGTTTGTGACTTAGTGGAGCAGATCAGACGTAGCTGCATCATCAGAGTGGCCCAGCTGCCTGCTCTTGACTCCAGGGACAGGGGTGGGGTGGGGGACAGGGTAGGGTGGGGACTGTGACAGTTAGGGTGGGGGTGAAGCCTCAGTTCTCCCAAGGGCACAAGCCTGATCTGAGGGATTAGTTTTTAAAAAGCTCACCTGGATCATTTAAATATTTTTACCTTAAGAATGTAGTAATCATTTAATAACTATTGACTGAGCCCCTTCTAAATGCCAGGCCCTGTTCTAAGTTGCTGGAGACACAGCACTGAATGGGACAAAGTCCCCTCGTGGCTCATAAAGTCGAGTGAGAGAGACAGAAAAAGAAACAAATAAGCAGACGATGAAATACACAATCTAATAGCAGCGCATGAGGCGTGCTGCGGAAGGAGGGTCATGAAACAAGGAGGGAGAGGAGGGGTGGGGAGGGGGCGGCTCTCTAGGCCGGATGGTCAGGGGAGACGTCCCTGGGGCATGACCTCGGAACAAGGGGATGAGAAGGTGTTTAAGGAAAGGGCTCTCCTGGTGGTGGAACCAGCACCTGCAAAGGCCAGGAGGCAGGACGTTCCTGCCAGGTTGGAGGAACGCGAGCTGGCAGCGTGGCTGGAGCCCAGGGGGTGACGGGGGTGCGGTAGGAAATGAGGTCTGAGAGAGAGGTGGGGGCTCAGGTATTTAAATGTAAGGTGTAATTTTGAAATTTTGAACAGGAATCTTCAAAAAATGCATCCACAGAAAGATTTCTGGGCTTGCCTTTCCAACTTTCGACATGTGTCCTCCTTTCTGGTCTCTGTCACTTCTCGGTCTGAGAGAGAGGTGGGGGCTCGGGTATTTAAATGTAAGGTGTAATTTTGAAATTTTGAACAGGAATCTTCAAAAAATGCATCCACAGAAAGTTTTCTGGGCTTGCCTTTCCAACTTTCGACATGTGTCCTCCTTTCTGGTCTCTGTCACTTCTCTGCAAGCCCTCTCCATCTTAACGCCCCCTTCCCCCTCCCCCCCAGCTCCTCCCACAATTGTCTCTGAAGCTCTGGCTTGCTTCGCAAAGACTCAGGCCTCCTGCTCAGCCTGGCCCGAAGGGAGTCACCCCCAGCTCTGATCCCAGTGAAATTATATCCACCTGGGCTGGGTGTTTCCTTTGGTCGGATAAATGAACTGAGTAGAAGCGGACTGCAGAGACCACTGAGGGCAGAGATGGATGGGGTTTGGTGAAGCAGAGCAGGCTGGGCTGATGGGGTGCCCTGAACCCTCCCATACAGAGAAAAATTAGGGCAAGAAAGGTGGCTCTTTGGGTTCTAAAGCTGCCACGTGTCTCCCCCAGGGCCTGCCTCTTTCCCTCAGGTCACCCAGACACCGAGACAGGGGGACATCTGGAGCCCATTAGGATGGCATCAGCCCACACGGGGATGTTTTGACTGGACCTTTGGATGGGATTTCTTGTACATTAACAGTGTTTATTTTCCAATAAAGAATCTTAAGTCAAGATTGCTGCCCTGGCCCCTTCTGAGGCAGGAGACGAGCCAGAAAGCCTGCCTCCCTGACCCAGGGGTCCCTGGGTCCCCCTATGGGGACAATGGAAGCTTCCAGACATGGCACATCACCTGTAGGCGGTCAGAAGCCGAGGTTGAGCCCAACCCTGTCATGATACATGCAGCCAGATCAAAATTGCAGTCCACATTCCACATAAAGAAATACATAGTTTCCCTGATTTTTCTATAGTAATAATATTCATAATAGCAAACAGCACATACTGTGTTAGGAAATGTTTCTGACCAGTAACTGGGGTGGGGGTGGATGGAGGGGGGATGGCTCCATAGGGTGAGGGAGCAGTAAGGCTCCAGTTTATGTAGAGCCCCCGAAGGTCACGACAAAGACCTTGGACTTGTTTTTCATTGTAGATGGGAAGCATGGAGGGGTTTAGGAGTAGAGGGGGGACGTAGCTGATCTACATTTTAAAAGATTATTCTGGCCATCCAGTATTAATGACTTTGGGAGCAAAAGAGGGGAGTTTGAGATTAGTAAGACCAGTTAGGAGGCCACTGCCATGGTCCAGAGAAGGGACAAGGCTGGCATGGAGTGGGATGGTACCAGTTGGGGTGATGAGAAGTAGACAGTGCCCAGCCTATGCCTGGAGACACCTGGAGCAGAGGGAACAGTGGCCAATTCATTGAGAGAGCTGTGAAGAGGTAGCAAGACACCAGGGAACAAGTGGAATTAAGCATAGGTGTGTGGTCCAAGAAGCCTGGACCTCATAGAAGTCCTTACCCCGCAGCTTGGAAGGCAGCAGCTGAAGATCATTTGTGAGCCAAGAATAGCAAGAATCCAGCAGAGAATCTCCAGGTCTGCAGGTACTTTGAGGATGGGAACTTGGGATGACCCCAGAACCACTGTGTGGACAGTGACCAAGCAGCAAAGCATGGCAGATGACCAGGCAACCCCCAAGACCAACTCCCACCTGATCCCTTCACATACTTGGCACTACATAAACTCCCAGACTTATAATACACCCGTGAAAATGGGGGAACCTCAACTTGGTAAAATTAAGATTTCATCACTCCTCTAAAATGGGGACTCTCGTGGATTGAATTATGTCCCTCCCCAAACTTACTGAAGCTTGAATTGTGTCCCCCAAGTTTTATGTACTAGAAACTTAGTCCCAACTGTGACTGGTAAGACGGTGGGAAATCCTATTACGGTAATGGAAAGGTGGAGCCTTGAAGAGGTGATTGGATTGTAGGACCCTGCTGTAGTGAATGGGTTAAAATTGGTGGTCAGGGGCGTGGTTCTGAGGGCTTTAAAAGAAGGGAGAGGAGAGTCTCCTTCTCTCTTTCTCTCTCTCTCTCTCTGCTTCCCCCATCTTGCAATGTGAGACCCGCCACCACCAGATGTGTTCCTTGGACTTTGGACTTCCCAGCCTCAGAAACTATAAGCAATAAATTTTGTTTTCTTTATGAATCACCCAGTTCTGTGCATTTTGTTATAAGCAACAGAAATAGACTAATACAGGGACTCAAAATAAGTTTTCCTGGATAAATCCAGAGAGTTACATTTCCTGCACACCTGCATTTGTGGACTGAGATTTGGGTACCATTTTCATATCTCCAGGTTGGGACTCCATGTCTAGTTTATTCCCTATTTCAGGGATTGGCAAACTTTTCTGTAAAGGGCCTGAGAGTAAACATTTAGGCCTTATGGGACATATGGTCTCTGTTGCAGCAATTCCACACTGCCACTATAGTGCAAAAGCAGCCACAGACAATGTATAAACAAATGGACAGTGCTGTGTTTCAATAAAACTTTGTTTGCAAAAACAACCAATGGCCCATGATTTGCTGACCCCTGCACTATGGTATCTCCAGTGCTCACCACAAGATCTTGGATGTGATATGGGATCAATAAATATGAGCTGATTAGATGAATGATTCTTGCTCCTCACTAGCTATGATATCTTGGTTAGGTTGCTGCTTCTCTCCGAGCCTCCATTTCCTCATTTATAAACTAGAGAGACTGGGTCACATGAACTTTGATATTCTATGAGAGTAGACATGGTTTGAGAATTTCAAGGTGCCCACAGTATTTCTGTATTATTTTCTTATCTTAAAAAGGTGTGATGTGTGTGTGCATGTTATGCAAGGATTTATAAGGTTTTTTCATTGGACCCGACTTTATCTTGCTATTCCTTTGCCTAAAAGGTCTGGCCATAAATCACCGTGGATTTCTGACCTTCACAACTCATCAGGGGATCTATGATCTGCGTTCCCACTTGTCCCCTGGTCTGTCTTCCACAGAGACTGTAGTATCAGGACTCTTCCAGTTGTAAGTAAGTGACAGAAACTTAAACTGGCTGTGGCATAAAGAAAATTTACTGGCTCATGAAACTAAAAAGACCATGCATAATATGGCTTCTAGCACATTCCTGTGGGAACTCCGAGGAGTCCAAGATCTCTACATTGGAACCTGGCCTTCAGGTGTATTTGTCAAGGTAGGGGGAGAAAATCCATGTGTAGCTTTGTTTACAGCTTTTAAATACTGGACATTTTGTATGTTGTGCTCCATTATGCTCTTGTCCTGGGACCCACAAATGAGCTGGAGCTGGGTGAGCCAGGCTTGGCGACCCTGGAGGACAACAGAGCAGCTGTTGAGGGCTCTACCACACGCTGGGCAAGCCTGGAAGCAGGTGGCTTAGCAGTTCTCTCTAAAAAGGGGCTCAAAATAAAATC
Organism: Galeopterus variegatus; assembly: GCF_000696425.1. Classification (NCBI taxonomy): domain Eukaryota; kingdom Metazoa; phylum Chordata; class Mammalia; order Dermoptera; family Cynocephalidae; genus Galeopterus; species Galeopterus variegatus. The sequence continues at coordinate 32,685 of NW_007739057.1, read as the reverse complement.
TAAGTTGCAGGGTGAATGTGAGGAGTGAGATAACGTGTGCAAACGTGCTTTGAGAAACCTTATACAACGGTAAAGAATTATTATTATTACTGGAACTGATTAGTGGCAGACATGGTTTCCTCACTCTCCTGAGAGACGGTGCCTGGAACCCAGAGCATTCTGGGAAACATCTGACCCAAGGTGAACAGAGAAGGGCTGTGTGCAGATGCGAGATAAAGCAATGGGCTAATGTGGTGGGAAATCTTAGCAGCTCCATAAATATTTAGCTTGTCAACCAGACGTCAGCTGAGATCTACCTGTGCTGGAAGGTTCCTGAAAAGGCAAGCTGAGTGCCCTCGTATTTAGACTGAAGCCTTCTTGCGTATTATCTCTTGGCTGCCCAGTGAAAAGGGAGGGGTCCTCTCTGTCTTGTTCTCCCCCATTCCTGGGAAATCATGATCTAGGCAGAAGCCTGGAGCTGTGTGCAGAGGTGTATGGGGAAGAGAATAGACAGAAGGAAAGAGGACAGATAGAGATGGAGGAGGAAGAAGGAAAAGAGGAAGAGAAGGGGTTGCAAGAGGGAGCAGAGAGGAGTTCCCTAGCATTTAGGAAGTGGAGACTCAGAGAGGTCAAGCAACCTGCTAAAAGTCACACAGCTAAGCATTGGCCTCAGAAATGAGAGATGAGTGACCAAGGGAGAATGGTGTGTGGCCAGTGATGGGTGGGAATAGTTAGAAGACTGCACAAGCTGCACCAAACAGACCCCCAAGCCAGCAGGGTAAGCCCTAAGCTTGGGGGGAATGGTGCGGTAAGGAGCAAGGTAAGGACTGACATTTACTAAGCACCTACTATGTGCCAACCTCCATGATGGCATTTTTCCTACTGACCAAGTATGTTCTTGGGTTATTCTTGGTCCACAAACTCAGGTGTTTTTTCTTTGTTTTGTTTTTATTAAGCACTTTGCTTTGGTCTCTAAGCCACATGCCAAATCATTGAACTGTTGAGGAAACCAAACTCAGTCCTTCTTGGGGCTCCCATCCAAGACCTGTGCAAATATTCTGGGATCTGGGGTAGCCCGAGTCATGGGGTGCCACTCTTACCAGTGCATAGTCCCAACTTAATGAGATGCATAGTTCCCACATGGTACCCTGGGGCTCCCATCCAAGACCTGTGCAAATATTCTGGGATCTGGGGTAGCCCGAGTCATGGGCTGCCACTCTTACCAGTGCATAGTCCCAACTTAATGAGATGCATAGTTCCCACATGGTACCCTCAGGACAAGAAGCCCTGCACATTAATGCCATATTTAGGGCACAAAACCTTCGGTGAGATTAGGGGTCCTTTCTGGTGAGGGCCTAAATTTTCCAGGTGTACTGTGCAACCATCAGCTCCAAGGGACAGCTGTCAAATGCACGGGCTCTGGAGCCAGACTACGTGGGTTCAAATCACGGCTCTCCCACTTATTAGTGGTGAAAACTTGGCAACTGTCTTAACCTGCCTGTGCTTCTCTATCTAGGAAATGGAGATAAAAAGTTACGGTGAGGATGAAATGAACAAAACCATGTAATGTGCTTAGAATGGGGCCTGGCATAGACTATGCATTAAATAAATTATTAGCAAGTTTCCCTTTTTTCTTTCTCTCTCTTTCACTTCAAAGGCCCCTTCTTTACTCTCCTTGCTCTCTGGCACCTAGCAATGGGCTGTCCAACCAGGCTAATAAGGATAAGAATGCTGAGCTCTTGGGAGGATGGCAGCCTGTGATGCCCCTAGAGGGCTTAGCACAGTGCTCCAAATGTCTCTATTGTTTTGATATATATTGTAATCACTATTATGATTCCTGTCAGCTCCAGCATTAAGCTCAGAAGCATCTGCTCTGGTAGATGGAAAAGTGCATGATTAAAGCACAGGAAAATGAAGTGTAGGACTCCATGTGCCCGGTGCAGAGAACCCTCCTGGCCTGCTGAGTGTGCTCTGGCCTTTGCAGGCCCCTGACCCCCCTGGCCTCAGCTGGCCTTACCTTTTTCCAGTCTGCACCCTCTGGTTGGCTTGCCTGCCCTGGTATCTCTCTGATTCTCCCCTCTCTGACCTCCGCACACCAGCCCACTCCTTCTCACTTGACCAAGATCTTTGATGACCTTGGCCAAACTTCTTCAGCCAAGCCAGACTCCAGGTCCCAGTGTTACCATACCCATTTCACAGGTCAGAACACCCAAGCCCAGTGAGGAGCTGTGATTTGTCCTGGGTCACACAACGAGGCAGGGTTTCCTGACTCTCAGCTCCATGTCCTTCCTTAGCAATAGGGGCTATTTAGAGTGATGGGTGAGCACAGAGAGTCTAAGCATTTCAGGGGTGCTTTTGCTCCCTAGAGAATGTTTGATAATGTCTGGAGGCATCTTTGGTTGTCATGACTGGGGATACGGGGATGCTACTGGCATCTAGCGGGTAGAGCCCAGGGACACTGCTAACCATTCTGCAGAGTGCAGAGAATCATCCGGCTCATAACAACAATAGGTTGAGAAACCCTGGGCTAGATTCACATGCAGCATGCTTTGGATAAATTATATAACTGGTTCATCTTCTGTGAAATACCGATAATAGCACTACTGAGCGCATAGAATTTGGGGAGGATTTAATGACCTAACACATGTAAGAAGCCGAACCTAGTGGCTGGTGGAAAGTGAGTCCACTCCCATAGATGGGGGAGGGTGGGTGTGTGGGCCAGTGTACTGGGGCTTGGCTCCTGACAGTGTCCCAAAACCAAACTCCAGCAAGTGTGACGGAGAACCACAATCTTCAAAACCAAGCCAAGGTGGTACATGTGTGTCTAATAGAAGTTTGGGTTTCTACCTCCCTCGCTCCTGTCAGCATCTGAGAATCCGAGTGTTAATTTAAAAGGAGAAACTGCATTAGTGTTCCTCGTGCAGATCTGAGCTTCCATTTTAATTTGCCTTCATTACCTCTTTCTCTTATTAAGAATGGTAAATCCGTTTTGTGTTTTCATTATTCCATTAGCTCAAGGCAGCTCATCAGTAATGTGGGGAGCTGCCAACATAAATAGCACAATTTTCATACAAGCGATGCGATAATTGACTTAAATCGCTATTCTGCGGAGGCCGCTGCTCACAATTAGAGAAAGCAGCGTGATTTGAAAACGAGTTACAATTGATTGGATTTCAAGGGAAACCAGGTTTGGAATGTGTTAATTGCATTCCACCTAAACACCAGGTCTAAATGAAGCAGCCAGAGATTTAGGGAAATAACAAAATCTTCTCTAGAAACAGCCCCAAATTGCTTAATAGGATGGGAGAGATCTGATTAAGATGGGGGGCTAATAGCCTCGCTGTATTTCCGGAGTGACAGCCTTCAATTCTCATCTTGGAAACTCCTCAAGATAAGAAAGTGACAAACTTCAATCTGGCTGAGTTTTGGGGTCAGATGTCAATGGCATCTCCTTCCTGAGCCTCCTTTCCTTTCACACCCCACAAATGGCCATGACATGTCTTCCATTGCTACCAAATGCTCCAGACCACCATCTTCCCTCGCCTGGACAGTTTCGGTCACCTCCTCCTTCGTCCCCTGCTTTCTGTCCTTGATCCTGACAGTCTCTTCTCTATACAGCAGTCTGAGAATCCTATTAGAACCTAAGCCAGACTGTGTCCCAGCCCCAAACCCTCTAGTGGCTCCCATCTCATTCCAGGAAAAGCCAAGTCCTTACAATGGCTTGGAAGACCCTACAGGATCTGTGCCATAAATGTGGTGACCCCTTCACTCATCAGGGACACTCAAAGTCTTTCACAATCTGTTCAAGTTTTTGCTGTCATCTTATCTCTAATTATTTTCCCCTTCCACTCCAGCCACCTAGAATTACTTAAAGATCCCTGATGGTTTTGTGCTCTGCCTTGTCACAGAACTTTTGCATATACTGTCACGGGTTAATTCCTAAGCTTCCTCCACATCTTGGTTCATGTTCCCCTCTTTCTCAAGTACTTTCCCTTAAAGTTCTTAGGAGTTCAGAGAGAAAAAAAAAAATTAGTGGAAAACTGTTATTTTATGCAACTAGCTACCTTGGCCCCCAGGTTTCTGGACCTTTCTCCTCCTCTCCCCAGCTGCACACAAGAAGTGGGAGTGCACATACTTATATCCAAAGACTGGACTTCCTGGTCATAGTTGATTGGCCCAAAGTGGGTCAACCTAAGTCCTTCCCTGGGAGTTTGGAATGTGATGTAAAGATTTGAATCTAGATACCGCTATTAGTGGAAAACTGTTATTTTATGCGACTAGCTACCTTGGCCCCCAGGTTTCTGGACCTTTCTCCTCCTCTCCCCAGCTGCACACAAGAAGTGGGAGCGCACATACTTATATCCAAAGACTGGACTTCCTGGTCATAGTTGATTGGCCCAAAGTGGGCCAACCTAAGTCCTTCCCTGGGAGTTTGGAATGTGATGTAAAGATTTGAATCTAGATACCGCTGCACTTTCATGTTTCTCTTTCTCTTTTCTGTTCTTAATCCTTTTGCTTAATTTCTTTTTTATACATAATTTCACATAAAAGAATACATGTAATGATGCACATTTTTAGTGCAGTGCTTGGTTCCCTTGTTTCTGTTTCCTCCTTTTTATCCTCACCATCCCTGTGACCAGTGCTAAAGACCCATGATAACAACCCAGAATGTATCCTTTCAAAATATTTTTATTTGTGCTTATATTTATATCTATGTTTTATGTGTACATATATACATACTCATGAATATAGTAAATGGTTGGGATTTTTCGATTATTCTTTGATAAAAATGAGATTCTACTGTACACTCTTTTCTGCACTTTGTTCTTTTCTCTCATTCAAAAATATCTTTTAGAAACACCTTCAAGCCAACTGATAAAGCTCCAATTTATTCCTGTGTGGCGTGATGGTCTGGGTTGAATCTACACCAGAAAGAACAGCTATTATTCTCTGAGTAGAAGCAGGGAAAATGTGTCTGAAGATGGAAGAAAAGGAAGCAAGAATCCAGACAGAAAGTCAGAGAAGCCGCAGAGATAGGTGCCCTCTGAATTGAGCTGCCATAAAGCCCTCCAGCCTCTCAGCCTTAGGTATGTGGGGCACCCATGGCTTCTTTATAAGGCAGTGGCTCTGTATAGGCTTCAGCCAACTCAATGGGTATCTGCTAGTAACTAACAGGTGAGTCAGGCATGACTCTTTATGGCTATTTGGGACTTTTCTGGATTGTGGGCAGTGAAAGTGGGCTTATTTAACCTGTCAATGATGTGTTATCATAATTGGTCCAGACAAGGTCCAACCCTTGACTGATTTGTTCATTTGTGTGTTTATTTTACTTCATTCCATCCTGTGATTCCAACTCCCACTACTGTCAATTGCTCAGATGTATTTTCTATATGTTTTTTATTTTGATTCTATTTGATTTTATTATGATTCTGCATAAAACATGCAAGCGTTGCTTTGTGGGTATGCATTTTAAATGAGGTGTGTGGCATCGTGTGATAGACAACTTTCCCTCTTTATTTGTGTTTGTTTTTCACCCTGGGAGCAGAGGGCCAAACACTCATCCTCCTCAGTGTGTGTCACATTGTCATCTTTTGCTGTGCAAGGCTCTGTTTTCATTTGTAAATGTACTCCATGCCTTTAATCTCCATTCACTTGCTTTCCACTGGCAGCTTGCCTGTGTCCTGTTTGTATGTGTGTTTTGCAAAATGTGTGTAATTGCTTTGTGGGTATCTATTTGTAGCTTCTGTAAAATGGCATTGCACTGGGTTTTCAACACCTCTCCATATTTCTGTGTGCACATCTGGGGTGTTGCTTGTAACTGTTTTCTAATATGTCTTGGTGTGCATCTGGCACATTTTACTTACTATCAAAGAATAATCCAGAGACATTCACTTTAGTTATCTGAATGCTGTTTAGTTGTCACACGAGGAAGATTCACGCTCTTAGGTTGTTTCAAGAAATGAGGGCACATACAGAATTATAAGGGAGAGGAAAGAAATACATTGCAAGCAGGCTGGAAACGGTGAACCTTCTCTGCATTTTGTGTGGGGGGCGGAGTGGGGAGAAGGCGGAATAAATGGATTATTTGGCATCTAGTGAAGTGGTCAGTTGGAAAAAACTCAGTTTGAATTGCAGACTAGAGGAGATGAAGAAACCATTTTGGACTGTTTATGGATTGTCTGAAAACTTGGAGAGGGTGATCGTGGAGCACCCGCGCGCGACAGGCAGTCTCTGAGCGAAAACCGAGGGTGTCTTTCTTTCATCACCTCCACCTGCCACGACCAGGTGGGCCCTGATCCTCCTTCCCCCGTGGTCACCAGGGAAGAACACCCAGGCTGCCNTTAGTGGAAAACTGTTATTTTATGCAACTAGCTACCTTGGCCCCCAGGTTTCTGGACCTTTCTCCTCCTCTCCCCAGCTGCACACAAGAAGTGGGAGTGCACATACTTATATCCAAAGACTGGACTTCCTGGTCATAGTTGATTGGCCCAAAGTGGGTCAACCTAAGTCCTTCCCTGGGAGTTTGGAATGTGATGTAAAGATTTGAATCTAGATACCGCTGCACTTTCATGTTTCTCTTTCTCTTTTCTGTTCTTAATCCTTTTGCTTAATTTCTTTTTTATACATAATTTCACATAAAAGAATACATGTAATGATGCACATTTTTAGTGCAGTGCTTGGTTCCCTTGTTTCTGTTTCCTCCTTTTTATCCTCACCATCCCTGTGACCAGTGCTAAAGACCCATGATAACAACCCAGAATGTATCCTTTCAAAATATTTTTATTTGTGCTTATATTTATATCTATGTTTTATGTGTACATATATACATACTCATGAATATAGTAAATGGTTGGGATTTTTCGATTATTCTTTGATAAAAATGAGATTCTACTGTACACTCTTTTCTGCACTTTGTTCTTTTCTCTCATTCAAAAATATCTTTTAGAAACACCTTCAAGCCAACTGATAAAGCTCCAATTTATTCCTGTGTGGCGTGATGGTCTGGGTTGAATCTACACCAGAAAGAACAGCTATTATTCTCTGAGTAGAAGCAGGGAAAATGTGTCTGAAGATGGAAGAAAAGGAAGCAAGAATCCAGACAGAAAGTCAGAGAAGCCGCAGAGATAGGTGCCCTCTGAATTGAGCTGCCATAAAGCCCTCCAGCCTCTCAGCCTTAGGTATGTGGGGCACCCATGGCTTCTTTATAAGGCAGTGGCTCTGTATAGGCTTCAGCCAACTCAATGGGTATCTGCTAGTAACTAACAGGTGAGTCAGGCATGACTCTTTATGGCTATTTGGGACTTTTCTGGATTGTGGGCAGTGAAAGTGGGCTTATTTAACCTGTCAATGATGTGTTATCATAATTGGTCCAGACAAGGTCCAACCCTTGACTGATTTGTTCATTTGTGTGTTTATTTTACTTCATTCCATCCTGTGATTCCAACTCCCACTACTGTCAATTGCTCAGATGTATTTTCTATATGTTTTTTATTTTGATTCTATTTGATTTTATTATGATTCTGCATAAAACATGCAAGCGTTGCTTTGTGGGTATGCATTTTAAATGAGGTGTGTGGCATCGTGTGATAGACAACTTTCCCTCTTTATTTGTGTTTGTTTTTCACCCTGGGAGCAGAGGGCCAAACACTCATCCTCCTCAGTGTGTGTCACATTGTCATCTTTTGCTGTGCAAGGCTCTGTTTTCATTTGTAAATGTACTCCATGCCTTTAATCTCCATTCACTTGCTTTCCACTGGCAGCTTGCCTGTGTCCTGTTTGTATGTGTGTTTTGCAAAATGTGTGTAATTGCTTTGTGGGTATCTATTTGTAGCTTCTGTAAAATGGCATTGCACTGGGTTTTCAACACCTCTCCATATTTCTGTGTGCACATCTGGGGTGTTGCTTGTAACTGTTTTCTAATATGTCTTGGTGTGCATCTGGCACATTTTACTTACTATCAAAGAATAATCCAGAGACATTCACTTTAGTTATCTGAATGCTGTTTAGTTGTCACACGAGGAAGATTCACGCTCTTAGGTTGTTTCAAGAAATGAGGGCACATACAGAATTATAAGGGAGAGGAAAGAAATACATTGCAAGCAGGCTGGAAACGGTGAACCTTCTCTGCATTTTGTGTGGGGGGCGGAGTGGGGAGAAGGCGGAATAAATGGATTATTTGGCATCTAGTGAAGTGGTCAGTTGGAAAAAACTCAGTTTGAATTGCAGACTAGAGGAGATGAAGAAACCATTTTGGACTGTTTATGGATTGTCTGAAAACTTGGAGAGGGTGATCATGGAGCACCCGCGCGCGACAGGCAGTCTCTGAGCGAAAACCGAGGGTGTCTTTCTTTCATCACCTCCACCTGCCATGACCAGGTGGGCCCTGATCCTCCTTCCCCCGTGGTCACCAGGGAAGAACACCCAGGCTGCCTGCAGCTCCACCTCCTCCACCCACGCTGCCATGAACATGCACACACGCACGTCCTGTGCAAGGATCTCTCCTGGACATGCATTCTCTACCAGGGTGATACAGGATCTTTGGGGACTGGAAAAATATTACTCTGTTTAAAATTGTGGAATAATACACATACAATATACCATCTTAACTATTTTTATTATTTTGGGGGGGGTAGCTGGCTGGTACATTTAACATTTTTAAATGTATAGTCCAGTGGCATTAAGTACATTCACTTTATTGTGTAACAATCACCAACATCCATCCACAGAACTTTTTCATTTTGCAAAACCAAAATTCTCCACCATAATTCCCCATTCCCCCCACCTTCCAGCCTCTGGCAACCCCCATGCTACTTTCTATCTCCATAAAGTTGACTATTCTAAGTACCTCATAAAAGTGGAACCATGTAGTATTTGTCTTTTTGTGCCTGTCTTCAAGATAAATCCACGTTGTAGCATGTGCTAGAATTTCCTTCCTTTTTAAGGGTGACTAATATTTCACTGTACGTATATAGCAAATTTTGTTTATACATTCACTCGTCGATAGACACTTAAAAATTGTACTCTTTTTATATATAAAGCACAGATATACCTACAGCACATAAACATATATAAAGTATATGCAGTATCTCTATGGTATTAAAATTTCACTGAAAGAGCAATTAAGAAAAAATGTCTAAAAAGGCTCCTTAAGGGACAATAATGATTATTGACATTTTGGACCAGATAATTCTCTGCTGTGGAGGACTGTCCTGTGCATGGTAGGGTGCTTAGCAGCACCCCTGACCTCCACCCACTAGATGACGGTAGCACTACCCCCTCTAGCTGTGACACCAAAAATGTTCCCAGACATTGCCAAGTGTCCCCTGGAGTTCAAGATCACCATGGTTGAGAACCCCTGCTCTGGGCTCTGCCCTGGGGGGTGGGCTTCCTTGTTGGAGAGTGTGCACATAGTTGCTTTCTCTGAGTGCTGCTGGGTGGCTTTGTGTGGCCATCCTCTGCTTGCTGTCCCCGAGCATCCCTGTTGGGAAGAAGGCTTTGTGGAGGAGCCTGGGCCAAAGTATGTGGTGGCCCTGAGACTGGCCAGAGGAGGACAAAAGCCTTGCCAAGTTCAACACAAAGGACCAGGGTTTCTTGGTGCAGAGTCCTGGGGGCCTCTGGGTCACCTTACCCAGTGGTGTGACCGGAGACAGCCAGGGCCCTCGCCCCATGTGTTCCTGGGCGTCAGGCTCCAGAGGGTGCCTTGAATGGACAAAGCTGAGGTGTTCATTTCTAACAATGCTCCTGCCACTCCTCCCAGCCACATGTCCGCCCTTCCTGGGCGTGCCCGTCCTCTCACACCCCCAACTCTTTGTACATATTCATTCCTTTACATGACAAGTATTTACCGAGCACCTACTAGGTGCCAAGTATGGTGCTAGGCTCTGAGATATGACTATGAACAGGACCACCCGGCTCCCCATCCTGCCACACCTGAGAGCTTGCAGAAGGCTGTGGGGGCTCTGAAGGCTGCACCCCGTCCAGCCTGGGTGGTCAGGAATTCTGGAGAAGGGATATCTAAGCTGAAACCTCAAGGCTGAGTCCAACCTGTTCTCACAAGCTTTGCACAGCAGCAACAATGACAACAGTGGTGGTCCCCCTGAGGTGGACATTTACATGTGCCAGCCACTCCTTTCACTCCCTGTCCAGTGGGTCCCTGCTCACTGGGTGAGAAGCCAGTGTCCTCAGTGGCTTCTAAAATCTTATGTCATCCATCCCTGCTGTTACTTCTCCCTGATCTCACCTTCTAGAACTTTCCCTTCCTTCCAGCCACACGGGCCTCCTCACTGGCCTTCCAAACATATCAAACATGCTTCTGCTGTGTGGTCTTTGAATGTGCCATACAGATCACCCACCTCTCCTCACCTCAGGCTGTTTGCTCAAATGTCACCTTCTTGTCATTCCACCCTTCTCGTCATCATAGCTCTTTTCCCTGTCAAGTCCTGTCTGGGAGCATGGCTTTATTTTTCTCTTTCCCATTTGTCACTGTCTATAATACTTCCCATACGTTACGTATTTATCCTGTCTGTTTGGCTGTCTCTCCCAATAGAAAGTAAATTCTACCATGGCCGGGATTTATCTTTCATGTTCTGTGCTCTGCTCCCGATGTTTGCAGCAGAGGCTGGCACATAGTATGTGCTCAATAAATATGTTGAATCAATGACTTGCATGTACTCCTCACAAAAGCCCTAGGTGTTCAATCAATAGTTCTCAAGATTTCATATACATACAAGCACATGAAAACATAGATTCTGAACCAGTAGGGCTGGGGTTGTGTCCATATTCTGCATTTCTACAAGTTCCCAGGGGATACTGATGCTGCTGGTCCTGGACCATACTTCTAGCAGCAAGGACTTAGCTACTGTGACAAGCACCCATTTTACAGATGCATAAAATCAGCTCAAAAGTCTCCATAAAATTGCTAAAGGTGCTTTAAGGGAGGGAACTGGGCTTGAGTCTGTCAGACTCCCAGAGCTGATGCTGATGATAATGGTTACCCCACCAGAATGTAGACTCCAAGACTAAAGTGCCCCCCAGGTGCTTGCAAAACTGAACTTTCTCTGACCTTTCCAAGTGAGCATACCATGGGTGCCAACTCAGGGCCAGCTCCAGAGGCCTGTCATGCAGTGCGATGAACCGAGGTCCTTGGCTGTAACTCTCTCCTCCTGCACGTGTCCTCCAAGCTCTCTCTTGTGCTGGGATTTGTGTGTGTGTTGAGAACCTTCCAGATAGCTTTCTTGGCTTATTGATAATGAAGGGAGCTTTCTCTAGGCCAGATCTTGCATTTGGTGAGTATGAGCTGGTAAACTGAATAAGCAATTAGGAGGAAATTCGCAGCCTCATCTCATTAGAAGGTCAAGGGCTTGACCTTCTCTCCCTTATCCACCCCCAGAGCTCTATCGGAAACCCCAGAGTGGAGGGCAAAGGTGCCATTTTATCCAGAGCCTTCTAATTCCTTGGTTCCATCTGACTCATTATCACAGAGATAGGTTCTTTGGTGAGCTCTCATGTTCCCTCTTAGCTCTCACCGCCAGCTAATTACTGAGGCTGCTATTCCCAAATCTAACTAACTTCACCCACGATCAAAGCACAGTCTCTCCCACTCAGGCAGATCTATACAACACCGGCCTTGCCGCCCCCAGCTGCCAGGCGCACGGGCCACCGTCGCCTTTCCATTTCCTCCAGTATTGACAGCCATCTGGGCTATGCCTCCGCCTGAGAACAGAATCCCTGTGCTGCTTTCTCTCACAAGCTGCCCTTGGTTGCAGGTGACTCTGGAAGATCTGAGGGGAGGTCATAAACTCAATGCCTAACAGGGCTGGACAAGGACTGTAAATAAGCAAGGTGGGTTGGGTGGGAGGATGGTACCTGGGGCACTCTGGTGGCTTCCAGAAAGGCAGCGAAGGCCACAGCTCTTCTGGATGTGCCTGACAGCTGCCATGGGGATAGGCAAGCCCCACAGGGCCAGTTATCCCCATATTTTTGTTTTGTTTTGTTTTGTTGTCCAGAGAAACTAAAGAATCTGGATGTTTATATGAACTCTCCCGATGGTTAAAGGTTGCCAACTAATTTGAAAGAATTTTCTTTTTTTGTTTTGGTGGCTGGCCTGTACGGGGATCCAAACCCACAACCTGGAGTATTACGAGGCTTTTCATTTTTATTTATTTTTTTACCAATTTGGAAAAGTCTGTAACAAACAACTTATCAATATATATTTTTACTTCTTTGGATTTTTCTCTTAGGAGTGTACCAATAAGTAATGCTTTTACCTGCAAGGAACAGAAAGCTTCTCTAAAATGGCCTTTTAAATAAGGAGTTATTTTTCTCATAGGACAAGACATTCAGAAGTGGATGACTATCGGCTTCTGTTCTCTTGGCCTTTTTCTCATACTTATGTTCTCAGAATTACTGCTGAAGTTCCAGTCATGATGTCAGCATTCAAGGCAGAAAAGAGGAAGAGATAATGCCAGTCAGGTGTGCCTTTTTCTTTTTATCATCCCCAAATCACCCCTAGTAGACATAGACTTATGGCTCACTTGACAAGAATTGTGTTACATGGGCACCCCTACCTGTAAAGGAGGCTACAAAAACAATGTCTTTTCAGCCTCTTTCTTGGGAAGCAGAAAGGAAGAAAAGAGTTGGTAATGTGTATTAAACCAGCCTTCCTGGTGCTGTCACAAGGGCTGCTCAGATGTGCTGAAGTTGCAGAAACCTTCCTTCAAAACACGGTCTTGCCTGGAAGCCTATTTGGAAAAACTGATGAAAGTGGGGTTGCTCTGCCTGAAGTCAGGGCAAGGGACTTAGAGCTTTATATAGTCAGCACCCCTAAATGTCACCAACTGGTAGATAGATATTTCCTGCTTTTCAGCTGTCCAGCATCAGTATCATCTTGCAATTAGTACCCAAGTCTTCTGTTTGGAGGTTCTCCATATGTGTGTAGAATTGGGAAGTCATTTCCATGTGATTTAGGTTCCTTCAATCAGACATTCTTTCCTATGTTTGTGTTGTTGATGTTTTGGGTTATTTATTTATTTATTTTTGGCAGCTGGCCTGTATGGGGATCCAAACCCTTGGCATTGGTGTTATAACACTGCGCTCTAACCAATGAGCTAACCAGCCAGCCCTGAAAGAATTTCCGAGTGCTGCATGGACAAATTAAGCACGTGTGATGGCCAAATTTAACCCACGAAGGCTACTGGATTGCAGTCTCGGCTTAGAAAGCTGAGGCTAGAGTCCACGTGAACAATTGGGGTCTGTATCAGTCAGGATCTGAAGAAGAAATAGGGACACAATTAAACCAGGTCACCTGAAGAGTGTTCTCTATTACAAAGTATGAGTGAGGTGGAGAGAAGCCAGAAGGAATGGTGTCCTGACACAGAAGTTCTGTTATCACCCCAAGGCCTGGAACCTGGATAAAGAGCAGTGTGGACAGCACAGAGCCATGACCTCGGGCCAAGGGAGGCAGCCGGCACAGGTTAACTCCTCAGGGCAGGGCCAGGGAGTGAAGGTCCTCCTCACATCATCGCTCCCTCCCATCCTGCTGAAGATTGTCATCGGCCAAACTGAATCAGAACCTACTCACCGATGGGATCTTATTGGTGCAGTCCTCACCCGTGAGCCTGCTGGGCAGATAGCAGGGTGGAGAAGGGTGAGGAGAGAGATGGAAGAGGCTGACACAAGACCCCATGCCATGGTCACAGCCATGTGATGACCATGGCAATGACCGCCGCCATTGAATCTACTACCCTTGACCAAATGAATGGAAGCCTCTGTGTCAAGGTCACTTCTAGGCATTTCTGTATCATGTACTCTCATGTTGCCAGCCTGTTCTTGTCCTCTGAATTTGGCACATGCCGTGTCTTCCTGGCTACAACTTTGGATCCTTTTGACCTAGATTTTGATTTTTGAGGTGGGATAGAAATAGAAATGAGCCTTGATGTCTGACATCCTGAGTTTGAATGTTGTCTCCGCTGCTGTGTGATGCTGGGGAATCGGCCTCTCTGAGCCTCAATTTCCCCTTCTGTAACAATAATCAGAAAGTATAATGATCTGTCCCTTACAGGATTGTTAAAGACTTAGAACCAGTGTTTGTCTGGTAACTAGTGTTCTACTCTCTGTCTCTATAATATCAACTATTTTTTTTTTTTTTTTAAGATTCCACCTATGAGGTTTGTCTGGTAACTAGTGTTCTACTCTCTGTCTCTATAATATCAACTATTTTTTTTTTTTTAAGATTCCACCTATGAGTGAAGTCATGTGGTATTTGTCTTTTTGTTCCTGGCTTACTTCACTTAACATAATGTCCTACAAGTCTGTCCATGTTGCTGCAAATGACAGGATTTCATTATTTTTTAAGGCTGAATAGTATTCCATTTTGTATATTATATATATAACCACATTTTTTTCAGTCCATTCATCTGTTGTTGGACACTTAAGGAATTGACTAATTTTACCCAAGAAAGAAATCTGGAATTCAGTAAGAGTATTGTGCATGAAAGTGTTTATTCTGTTATTTATCAGCCTGAAAAACTGGAATTATATATATAACCACATTTTTTTCAGTCCATTCATCTGTTGTTGGACACTTAAGGAATTGGCTAATTTTACCCAAGAAAGAAATCTGGAATTCAGTAAGAGTATTGTGCATGAAAGTGTTTATTCTGTTATTTATCAGCCTGAAAAACCGGGAAAAAAACCTCAACATACAAGAATGAGGGATGAGATGAATAGGTGACAGCATCGCCTGGTGGCAGATAATGCAGCCTTTAGAGATGATATTTATGAAGAGTTTGTAATAATGTGAAAAATGAATACAGTATAATTAAGTGAAAAAGCAGACTGAAAATTATTTTGTATGGTATGATTGGAGCTGTGTACAAGGAAGTTGCATATGTGCCTATTACATGCATGTAAATTCAACTATATTCACTTGATCCAAAACATTCAAAAAGAAAAGAGAGAAAAAAATCATTTAAACAATGCAGGTAGTTCCTATAGTTTAATGAGTATTTGCCACTTGTTGAGTGTGGTATGGCAGGTGTGACTCTAGGGGACATGATTTGATCCCATCTCATTCTGCTGAACATTCTGGTGTCTCAAGATACAAAATTTTCATGCAACATGACTTCAAAATGCAAACCAGTTACTCTATATAGACAAAACCATTTAGGAGCAATTTAAGAGGATTTCATGGACATTTTTGTAATTCTCTTCATAGGCAGTTATATCTATAACCTACCCCCTGTGTATGGGGCAACTCTACTGTAGAAATAAAAATAAAAATATATGTATAAAAGAAAGAAGCAAATGCACCAAAATACTGGCCCTCCACATCCATGGGTTCCACAACAGTGGATTCAACCAACCATGGATCAAAAATATTTGGAAAAAAGAATTGTGTCTGTACTGAACATGTGCAGACCTTTTTCTTTCTGTTCATTGTTTCCTAAATAATACGGTATAACAACTATTTACATAACCTTTACATTGTATTAGGTAATATAAGTAATCTAGAGATGGTTTAAAGTATAAAGGAGGAATGCATACATTATATGCAAATACTATGCCATTTTATTATCAGGGACTTGAGTATACATGGATTTTGGTATCCAAGGGAGATCCTGGATCCCCCCTTCCCCTGTGGATACTGAGGGATGACTGTACTACCAATATTTAATTTGAAGAAGAGGGGTGATTTTTTTCTGTCCCCTTCTTATAGTCATTTACAATTTTTATTGAGCATCTACTATGTGTCAGATGCTATGCTATGCACTGAAGATATAACAGGGAATTAAAATATGTAAAACTGCCTCATGGGTGAAGATGAAAAATAAACACCTAAATAAGTGAAGCATGGAGCAGGTTTGGCATTGATGTGTGTTTGGGCAGTGCACATTTGGAGGTGGGGGTTGCAGGTGCAGGTAGGGATTGGGAAGGCCTTGTTGAAATGATGGAAGCTGAGCAAAACTTTGAAGGAAAGGAGGAAGTGAGGCTATTTGGGGGAAGAAGGTTCCAGGCAAAAGGAAAAGCAAACGTGGAGTGTGTAGAAAACAGTCAGGGGCCAATGTGGCTGGAGCAGAGAGCAAGAGAGCAGTGGTTGCTGTACTTTTCGTATTTTCTCTAATGAGGGTATGTAATTTGTATAATGGAAATAAAAGCCCTTTATTTTCTTTAAAGGAAAAGAAAAGGAGAGTGGAAGGGCATGAGGCAGAGAAGAAATACCCTCTTTTCTGGCCCACTTAGAGCTGATAGTTTTCCATATTTGCAGGTGGCTGGCTTCCTGGAAGACCTGAAGCATCCCTTCAAGTCTGTCCTTCCATGGGTCATTATATGGTCAGCGTCTCTCCAAGGGTTCAGAGCGGTGTGACCTGTGGTTTGTGGGGGCACACCCCTTCCTTCCCTCAACCCCCCTCCAACTGCCCATGGCCGGGGTCCACAGAAGGAAATGTGAGCAAACCACGTTGACCACCCCTGGCCTCCCAAGGGCACCTGGAGGTGATGCCAGCCCTGGGAAGAAGTCGCCAATAAAGATCCAAGGTGCTAACAAGGAGATGTCAATCCATTAACTTCACTCAAAGGGAAGGAAAAAAATTTCAATTACTGGTAATGTGAAACAAAAGAGTGGGAAATCGCAAATGACAATCTTTTTAAGACAGCTCTGGGGCCACTTCCAGCTGACCCTGTGCATTAACCAAGCAGGAAAAGTTTTCAGTTGGCTGCTCCCTCCTGTGTCCTTAATAGCATAAAATAAAAAGATTTTAGATAAGATTTCATTCTGTGAATCAATTGGCAAACCACACTAGGCTTCACAGGGCATTCTGGCCTCAATCTAATGGAAGTTATTATTTTTTTAAAAATGAGAATATCAATACTAAATTGGATTCTATAGCAGAAAGCATATACAAAGGATTTTATTTCAGCTGACTTCTCTGGCTTCTTCTGAGCTTTGCTTAACCCAGTACCTGCCAGCATCTCAAGCAAAGGATGGAGAAATCTGGTGAGAGAACAAAATCCCAAATCTTTGCTGTAACAGCACAGCTAGAAAGTTCTGGCCCCTCACTAGTTTTCCACATCCATTTTTGTTCTGTTGCTCAGACAGGCCAAGCTGCAGCTCACCCCAGGACCTTTGCACTTGCAGTTAATACTGCTTGGAATTCTTCCTCCCGTTGCCCACCGCTGGCTTTCTCCTCCTTGGACCACAATTCTCTGGTTAAAAATCACTTGCTCAGGGAAGCTGGGCTTGACCACAACTCTCTCCTGATGTAATTACATAATAATTTATTTGATATTTCTGTTACTGCTGCAGAGACAGGGGTACACAAATGTATTAGTTAATTTCAATCTCCACTTTAGCAGTGGCCAATTGTTCTAATCAGAAATTGATTCTCTGGGGGTGATCTTGGAGAGAGCACACTGCAGAGGCAGCACGTCACTGGCTCCACTTGCTTCTTGTCAGGTCAACGCCAGAGGCTTCACTAATTGAAAACTAAGTGGTCATTGACTTAAGTGGTCATTGGTGGAAGTCGTGGCTGATGATTAGCAGAAGGGATGTTAGGAATGCTCTCTCTTCAGTGATGTCAGTGCTATTCATGATAAGTGGATTGGGGAAAATATTTTAGAGCTGCTCCCTGCCCTTTCACAAGCAGGGTTTAAAAATCTAGGACTGTGCATGTAATATAGTAGCCACAAGTCACATTGTGGTATGTCGATTGCAATTTCAATTAACTAAAATTAAAATTAAATTGATAATTTGTTCCCTGAGTCACTGTAGCTGCATTTCAAGGGCTCAATAGCTACATGTGGCTAAAGGCTACCATAATGAAAAGTGCTGAATAGAAACTTACATCATTGCAGGAAGTTCTATTGGACAGAGCTGCTCTAGGAGATGGCACACTTATCCCTGAGGGATCACACTCTAGGTTTGATCCCCAAATGGCCCTGGTTCTGACCTCCATGGATGCTAGGCAAATCCTGCTGCCAGAATACTGTTGCCTTTGCCCTGGAGAACCGTTTATGCAAAGCATTTTCTGAGCCTCTGTAAGGACAGAGATCTGGCAGCCCACTGAGCTTGCAGACCTGCTTGTAGGGTTGTTTTCTGCTGCCTGTTAATACATGTCTATTTGTGTAGTGGGATATGGTCTGAGACTTGCTTTCATTAAAACCCGGATGCTCACCACCAGCTGACCCATTTATTCTCGTAGTCAATCAACAAACATTTATTAAAAACCTACTATGTGAGGGAGGTTTTGGTGATGGGACACAATAACTAACTACATTGTATATTGACAAAAAAAAAATATAGTGCCAAAAAAAAAACCCTACTATGTGCGAGACACACTTTTCTGGGTGTTGGGGATACAGCACAGCACAGTGCAGATAAGTCCTTGCTCTCACATTTTGATACTTCTGGGGTGGGACAGACAACAGGAAGCACACAAATAAACTAGATCTCATCAGAGAGCGATAAGCGTTATGAAAACAACCAGGCAGCGTGATGGAATAGAGAGTGGCTCGGCAGGGGATGGAGTGAGCACTTAATGGAGCAGATAGAACGTGTACAGCAAAACCACTGTCCTCGATGCTGCAACTGCTGCATTCAAAGGCTCTCTACTGTACCCTGGACTCCTGCACTCCCAGCCATCTACACTGGAAGGAAAGCAGAAGTTCTTTGCTGTGCTACTAACTTGCTAGGTGACCTAAGGTCGTTGGCCCACCTTGGTTCTCCCCACATGTAAACTGAAGGCTTTAGACCTGCTAATTTTCAAACTGTGAGCTGTGACTCATTAAGTGGATCATGAGATCAAATTGGCAGGTTGTGACCATCACTTAAACAAAAAAGGAATAAACAAATAGAAAATAGCAGAGTGCACTGCACAAAGGACGGTAACTACAGTTCCCGTAGCTTTCGTGCATGTGCATGTACTGGGTCAAAAGGTAAACTGTATTTCCTACCGTGGGCTGCTGTCAGAAGACTTGGAAGGCTCTGCACTGGATCACCTGTCTGGGCCTTCCAATTTGAGCTTGCTACGAATCTCTCATTCCTAACCTGTGGGACCGGACAATTTAACCACGTACTCACAAGCAGAGTGGAAATTGAATTGGAGAGTATGTTGTGAGCATACATTGCCTACACTTTTATTATTCCCAATGTGCAAAAATCACATTAAGGCTATGTTTAAAAACCTTTAGTATTGCGTGGAGGCTTGGTATTTCCTGGGGATCTGTTCCTACACTTTCCTCCACCACGGTCTGAAACTCTGAATCTCACCTCTGGAGTGAGCCCTCTCGGCCTCCCTTCCTCTTACTCTCTCACCCCCTGGGTTCTTCTTGTTCTAATTCACTCACTCACTCACTCAATCATTCATTGAACACCTATTTCTTGAGTGCCTGCCATTCTAGGTGCTGGGGATTCAGGTGGCAAAAAAAGCAACCCATTCTCATGGAGCTCATGGTTGGGATTGGTGTTGGGTCGCATCTGAGTAGGGGCAAGGCAGACAAACAAGGGAGTAAATCAGTGACACCTTCCAGGTGGTTCTGGAAGCTATGAAATAAACAAACAGGATGATGGAAGACAGGAAGACAGGAGGTGGGGGAGGCTAGTGTAGACAGGGAGACGTTTGGCTAGAGACCTGAATGACAAGAAGGAGCCGGGGAAAAGTGTGACAGGGAGAGGGCACAGTAAGTGCAAAGGCCCTGAAGTGACCTCGACCCCTTCCACCCAGCTCCCTGATTCCCAACCGGCTTTGCATGGACCTCATATTGCCTGGCCTAGGCTGCACCATGGTGAGTCATTTTAGCAATGGAACTCAGTGACCTTGATCACTCTCTGTCCTGTGACCTCAGGACTCTTAACATATGTTATCTCATTCATCCTCTCAGCAACCTTGGGAGACACCTATTACTTATCCCCATTTTCCAGATATAGAAACTGAGGCTCAGAGGGGATAGTTGACTTGCCCAAGATCAGAGAGCTTATATAGTGCTGGAACTGGGTTTCAGCCAGACTCAGCAATTCCGAAGCCTGTGAACTGGGTTTCAGCAGGGGCCTCGCTGCTGTTTGACAACATAATTTCCTCTTATTGAATCCTGGTGGCAACTGGGTTTCTCTCTCTTGCCTGTTCTGATTGATCCCTAGTGGCTGCTGGGAACCGTCTGTTGACAAGAAGCCTGAAGGTGTGCCAGAGTGCAACAGTCATTCATTCAGCACAGATTGTGTGCCAGGCCCTGTGTTAAGCACTGAGCATTCAGCGGCAAACAAAACAGCTCTCATGGAACTCACATTCCAATGAAAGGAGACGGACAAGAAATAAGTAGAGGGAAATCATATGCTGTTTTTGAAGATGAGAAGGGCAGTAAGCATGGAACAGATTAAGGTAGTTAAACTTAATTCTTCTCATGCTCATGACTAGCTCCTCTTCATCCTTTAAATCCCAGCTCAAATGTCACCTCCGCCGGGAAGCCTTCTCTAACTACCTATTATGGTCCGCCCGCCCACCCTGGCACTTATGCTTTTACCCGGTTTTAACTTTATGCATTTGTTTATTATGTGTTCCCCCCACATTAGAAAGGGACCTGGTTCATGTCTATATCCCTGGTGCCTAACACGTGCCTGGCCTGCAGTATGTGCTCAGTGAAAACATGCTGAAGGAATGGAAGGGCTCTCTGAGGACGAGGAAATGAAGGCTCAGAGGGGCGGTGTGGATTTTCCTGGTCACACGGCCGCTAGACGGAGGAGTCAACCTAGTTGTGAACCGTGGGCTTTCTCAGAATGACTGGAGGACAGATGCTCGAAGCTGCTCGCTGTGGTCTGGCACAGACCCCCTCTAAGTGCACGCTGGACTGCGTCTAGACCTTGGGACCCCAGAAGATCCCAGGGTGAGGCTCACGCTGTGGTTCTCAGCCCTGAAGTTCCACTTTCTTGCACCCAGAGAAATGGTCAGGCTCATTTGAGAAGGAGACCAGTGGTCCCCACTAATCCACAAACCAAGGAATCATCCCTCCTGGCCCCAGCGCTCAGAGAAGGCCATGCCAAGGGTACAGAGAACCAGGACAACTCTGCAGACAGACTCCCTGGGGGGCTTGCAAAAGCACAGATTGCTGTGCCACCCGCAGAGTTTATGGTCCATGGTCTGGACTGTGCCGGGGAATCTGCCTTTCTGACCGGGTCCTGGTCTGTGAGAAGCTGCTGGTGTGAGGGCCACACTTTGAGCAACACTGGGCTGGAGGGTGGACGAATGAGGCAGGGCCTAGTCCAAGGGCAGGGGACAGAGCCTGGGCAAGCCTAGATGTGATGCGCCCCAAATATCTTGGCCACTTTTGCCGGGTTTCTCATCTCCCAGCAAAATTCTCATCTCCATACTGTGAACAGTACCAAATGACCTGCCGGGGATGGGAAACCAGCCTCCTGGGCCACCAGGGTTCCTCCCAGTTCTGGCGAGTTTGAGACACATGCGGCTACTGACAATGTCTCGCGGAGGAGAAGTGTCCTTAGTGGCCCAGCACTGCCTCGTCTCTCCAGTGGGGCTCAACTTCTGGCAGGTCACCCACCCCTTTAGAAAGTGGGAAGCTGAGGGCCCTGGGGAACTGTCTTTGGAGCTGGGTCCTTTCACAGACGGCCACCACTTCAGGGGAAGGAGAGGGGTGGGTCTCGGGAGATAGTGTGGTGCATGGTTGTTAAAATTGATCATGAAGCCTGAAAGATTGAGTTCAAATCCCAATCCCCTTCCTTTCTGTTGTGTGACCTTGGGAAGTTCACTTTACCTCTAGGATCTTCAGTTTCCTCATCTGTAAAGTTGGGATAATAATAGCTATTTTCAGGGTTAGCATTTCCTCTTTTTTGAGCATCTCTTCTGTGGCAGGCTCTGGTGCTGGGCACACAACAGAGAGTGAGACAGACACAGATCACTGCTCTTGGGAGACTGCTTTCTGGTGGCAGAGAGAGGAGATTTTTTAAAATAATGAAAATAAGTTATAAAGCATTTTAGAAGGAGGTGAGAGCTATGAATATGGGAAACACTAGAGGACAAACAGCCCAGTTTCTTCAGCAAATTCATTACAAGGAGGAAAAAAAAAGGGGGGGGGGGACTATGATTAAAAAAGAAGGGACAGATATAACAACTATACTTTCATGAAGTTGTTACAACAAGCAAATGGAAAGGACATTCTTGGGGGGGAGGGGAGAGAGGGAGGAGGGAGGGAGGTGTCGGTGATGGGCCATAATAATCATATACAGTGTATATTGACAAAAAAAAAAAAAAAGAAGGGACAGATCAGACATTCACAACAACCTTGTTTGGATCCTAGTTTGAACAAATCAACTGTAAAACTGAGATAATTAGGGACATTCAAATACTGATTGGAATTCGGGTGACACTAAGGAACTTTTGGTAATTTCTGAAATCATGATATTGGTATTGAGGTTATGTTTCAAAAATCCATGATCTGATGTCTGGGGTTTGTGTCCCAATAGTCCAGTGAGGCGAGGGATAAGTGAAGCCAGACTGACCATGAGGTGGGGCTGAGAGGTGGGCGTGTGGGGTCGATCCTACTGTTCTCACTACCTTGGTTTGGATTTATCATAAAACATTTGCAGAGAAATAGAAGTCCTGCTCCTGCTGCACATGTCCCTCAGAGTAAAGCTGCTGCGGTCCTTCCAATGACAAACATGACCCTGAGAGGCCTGGCCCCTCCCCAGCCTCACCCCATTCCCTGTCTATCTTATCCCCCGCCCTCCACTCACCCAGCAGCAGCCACAATGGCCACTTGCTCTTTCGGAGTCACCCCAGGCCCGCCCACCTCAGGGCCTTTGCACGTGCTGGTTTCTCTCCCCTCCCCTGGTTAGCCTCATGCTTTGCTCCCTCTGAAAATTCACACCGGTACTCAAATGTCACCTCTCAGTGACACATTCCTTGAGCACCCCATTTAAAATTCCAAACCCCGCTTAGCCCCTTCATCCACGTTCCCCACGTTAGTTTCTCCACAGCACTTCTCACCTTATCATGTACTGTAAAATTTACTTGTTATTTTGTCTATCGCCCTTGCTAAAGGGTCAGGCCGGTGAGGACAGAAATTTGAGTCTTTTTATTCCCTGCTACATATGTAGCATCTAGAAAAATGACAGGCACATAGTAGGTGCTCAAAACAATGAATACAGACAGATACTGATAAAGATCTTACTATAAGGAAATACACACTCCAAAAGGCCTACCGAGGTTCTGTGGGTGGTGGGATCGTGGGCACCCATGACTCCCGTCTTTGTGGTTATCTGTATTTTACAAACGTTTCTAGGATGACCAGTAATTATTGTTGCGATCTGAAAGAGCAAACAAACAATGATGCTTTTAAGTGAAATCAAGGGGATCGCATTTTTATGAGAATGAGATTGAGTCTTTACCCTCTCTCTGCAGCCGTTCTTTATCCTCACTAATGAATCAGAGAAGCAGAATGCGCTCCTGCCGCCCGGGCTCCAGAGAGCGGAGGGGTGAGCGGGCGGCAGGCCGGATTGTCACCCTTTCTTCTCTCTGACTCACACGTGGCACCACCATCTGCCCAAAGGCCCGGGAAGAGGCCCCGCAGGCGTCTGAGTCCCTCCTCTCCCTCACACCCCAGGTTCCATCCCTCACCCAGTCCCAGGGGCCTTTCTCCAAACCAGGTCTTTCTCCTTCCTACCGTGTCCTTCCAACGTGGCCGGCGTGTTCCTGCAATTCCAGCTTCACCGGACTCCTGTCCTCATCCAGGTCCCAGTTCAAATGTCCCCTCCTCCAAGAGGTCCTCCTGGGACCACTCCCGGGATCTCGCATCCCATGCCCTGTGCAAATTGCCCTCGTGGCACCGCTCCGGATCTGAAACGGCCCTATGTATGGCGTGTCCCCGGGGTACAGCAAGGACCTTGACCCCCCTGCTTGTCACCGTGTCCCCACTCTGTGCAACACAGCAGGCGCTTACACCACGTTGTTGAACGGGTGCATATCCCCACTCCGCAGCCGTTACCAGTGACTAAGGTTGAGACGAAGAGCTTGTCAGGCAATAGACAAAGCTGCTGATAGAACGTTGGGCGAACATCCAGCCTACAAAATCTCGGTTCGGGATGGTTACACCTGTGCTGGAAAACAAAACGTAAACAACTTTGCCCAGGAAAAACACAGGAAGAAAGAACTTATTAATTAAATGTTTACTGTCCCTGGAGGTGGGACTATGGGTAATGTATATTTCTTTGTTTTGCTTTTTTGTGTTTTCCTCATTTTCTTTAAAGCATCTCCTTATAATAATGAAAAAGCTGTAAACGGAAAGGCACAAGGAACCCTTGCGCCCTCTGCTGTCCATCTTCTGGTACTGCAGCGCAGCCTCCAGGACTCGCCCGAAGGGAGGCGTTGACGGTGACAGGGGAAGGTGTCCCGCCAAAGTTTGGAAGCAGGTTTTCCCTGTACCAGACGTGGATGACAACTGGGATCATGGCAGACTCCCCTGTCCTCCTGGGAGTCTTTCCAAATTCCTGTCAGTCCCCTCATCCTCTGTGGAAGGTTCCCAGAACCCCACCCCCAGCCTCCCACCCGTCTTCCCCCAAGTGAGACCCTCCCCCCAGCCGTCCCCCTCCCCCCTACTCCTTATAGAGCTCTGATATTGGGAGCTGCATGAGGGCAGCAGAGTCAGACCGTTGGGGCTGAAATCCCAGCCCTGACCCTTCTACTGTGCATCCTCAGACATGTTACTTTACTGCTCTGAACCTGTTTCATCATCCATACAATGGTAGAGTGATAGATAAATCAAGTTTTCTCAACCTCAGCACTATTGACAGTCTGACCTGGGTCATTCTTTGTTATCCGGGCTTGTCCTGTGCATTGTAGAAAGCTTAACAGCATCCCCAGCCTCTACCCACTAGACACCGGCAGCATCCCCCTCCCAAGCCATGACAACCCAAAGGGTCTCCAGACATTGCCAAGTGTTCTCGGGGGGACAAAACCGCCTCTGGTTAAGAACCTCTACACTCTTGATTTCCATTATTACACCTCACTACTGCTGTTAGAAGGTGCTCAGAAAATACCCACATGGATAACTGAAGAGCGTTTAGAGATAATCTGCTCTGATAACAAAAAGGGGAGGGAAGGAGAGCAGGGACTGAAAGAGAGCCGAAGACCCCTCCTCCCCACCTTCAGCCCCCACCTTGGCTGGCTGCTACCTTCATGCAAAGCCACATTCCTGGCCCCCGAAAATGTCCCCCTGCCCCTGCCTGAGCAGGCCCCAGGCTGCAGAGGTGGGCCGGGCCTCCCAGGCCCCCTTCACATTGGGCCTGTTGTGCTTGGCGCTGTCTGCAGGCCTCCACCACGAGGAGAACATATTCAATTAACCTAGAAAAACAATAGCAGAAAGGGTCAGAGTTATTGTGAAAGAGAAAAGGTGGTGAAAAGATTCTGGCAAACAGGCTCCTGGTGGGGGTGGATAAGGAGGCCAAATAGCTTGGCTAAAGTGGGAGAAACCTCAGCAGTGTGGGGGCACTGGTGTCCCCCACGAGGGGACAGGGCCAGCTAGGAAAACAGAGACTTGCTCCAGTCCTTGGCCTGTGGGCCTCCCCTCTGAGTGTGGAGGAAGGGAAATACAGCGGGAGCCAGGTCTCCCTGGGCTCCTCCTGGGTGGGATGGAGAGAGCTACAAGAGAGGCTCTGGAAGGTTCGGGAGTCATGCTAGGGGTAGGGGGATTCTTACCTTCTCTGTTCCTGGGGAGAAATCTTTCTATCCTCAAAGCCTGGAGCTTGGGGAGCCAGAGATTAGTATAGAAGGGGGGTTCTCACTAGTGCAGCCTCTGCTGTGGGTGGAGCTGAGAACCCTGCCCCGAGGCCCATCCTGGGGAGGGTGGCCTCTACCGTTAACAATGACCCTCAGATATTGAGTGTCAGGTACCATGCCAAGCACTTTACAAACTTTACCCCATTAAATCTATGACCACTCTGTGTGATAGCCTCTACTTATCCATTTATTCATTTTGGCAAATATTTTTGGACACCTACTATGTGCATATTTGTTGAGCACTTACTATGTGTCAGGTTCTATGCTTGCTGGATGAGATACAATGGTGAGAAAAAGCAGATGTGAGGGTGTGGAAAAAACAGATGTCAGTCTCCTACATTGCTGGTGGGAATGTAACATGGTGAGACCATTCTGGAAAATAGTGTGGCAGTTTCTTATGAAGTTAAACATGTGCTTATCACATGATCCAGCAATCCCACTCCTAGGTGTATAACCTAGATGGGTGAAAACCTACGTTTATGCAAACACCTGTATGTGAAGGTTCATGGCAGCTTATGCATAACCACCCCAAACTGGGAGCAGCCCGAATAGCCCCCACCTGGGGAGTGGATAACAAACTGGCACGTCCACACAATGCACAGCGACTCAACAACAAAGAGGACAAACGACTGACAGATACAGCAACAGAGACAAATCCCAGAAGCATTTTGCCAAGTGAAAGAAGCAGTCTCAAAAGGCTATGTACTAGCCTTCGTTTATTCATTGATTCATTTATATGATATTCTAGATTCATTTATGTGATATTCATTGATTCATTTATATGCTATTTTAGAAAAGGCAAAACTACAGGGACAGAGAACAGATCACTGACGGCCAGTGGGTGGGGTGGGAGAAGGGGCTGACTACCCAGGAGTCGCTGGAAAATATTTTTGGGGCTGATGGGGCCGTTCTGTACCTTGATTGTGGCAGTGGTTGCACGACTCTATGCATTTATCGAAACTCGTAGAACTGTAGCACACAAAGTGAATGTTACTGTATGTAAATTAAAAATAAATTAAAAAAAAAAAAGCAGAATGGACCCTGCTGTCATAGAGATTACATTCTAATATATAGGGAGAGAAAATAAACAAGCAGGCAAGGTGGGATGTGAGAAGATGAGGCACCATCCAGGGGACAGAAGTGGGCGAGTGGGGTGATTACCAGGTGAGCAAGCAGGGTGGGCTTCACTGAGGAGGTGACATTTGAGCAGAAGCCAGAAGGAGATGAAGGAGGGAGCCATGTGGATATCCAGAGAAGACTATTGCAGGCGGAAGGCAGGAGCTTACTTGGTGTGTTTAAGGAACAGCAAGGAGGCCAGTGTGGCTGGGCAAAATGTGTGTGTGGGGGGGTGGGGAGCTGAGATGAGATGAGGTCAGAAGGTGCCAGGAAGCCTTGAAGGTCATTGTAGGATTTCAGCTCTTGCTCTGAGTGAGGTGGGAGCTATGGGTCCTGATCGGAGGAGGGGCAGATGTATCTTTATTTTACCAGTCTGGTGCTATGCATGAAGCACAGACTGTCTGAGGTGAGGGTGGAGTCAGGGACCTGCAAGGGTGACCACCTCAGTCCAGGCAGGAGCTGACGCTAGCATGGCCAGAGTTGTAGCGGTGGAGGTGAAGAGAAGTGGCTGATTCTCAATGCATTTTGAAGATAGAACTAGGAGGTTTTTCAGACGAATTAAATGTGGGCTGTGTGTGCACAGGAGCTCACAAAGATGACTCAAATACTTCAGTCTCAACTTTTTGAAGAACAGAGCTGTCACATACAAAGTTGGGGAAGGCTGGTGGAGAAACAGGCTTGAGGAGAAAACCAGGAGTTCTTTCATCATCCCCAATTTGTAAATGAGGAGGCTGAGGTCCAAAGAGATCGACTCACTTGCCCAAGATCACACATCCAGTGTGGGTTGGGAATGACTCCGGGAACAGATCCATCTGACTCCTGAGCTCTAGACTAAGAAACAGCAGAGTCCAAGGATACTCAAAATGGGGCCCCATGAGCTTGTCAGAAATGCACAATCTTGGGTTCTGCCCAAGGGGGCATTTGACACGTATCTCATGTTGTTCATAATGGGCTTTGTATCATCAAATGTGCAAGTGACATATCTAATAGAGGTTTAAACTGTAAGTTTTCTAGAAAGTATATCATATAGCAAGAAATCCTGAATTAGATGATTCCAGGGCTAGTTATTCAGCAGCTCAATTATATCAGACATGGAGATGGGGGTCTCTATAACTCTCCTGGTCTTTCCCTTGTGGTCACAAGAAGGCTGCTGCAGCTCCAGACATTCTGATGACACCTAAATATAGGACAGATAGGAGAGAAGTTTCTCACCTGTCTCTGTCTTATCGCACAGGAAAATCTCAGAAGCTCCCACTTATGTCTCATTGGCCAGAACCAGGGCATCTGCCCACCTCTAAAGCATTCTCTGGCAAAGGGATGACTTCAGCCACTCGCAGTTGAC
The DNA here is from genome assembly GCF_000696425.1 of Galeopterus variegatus. Taxonomy (NCBI): domain Eukaryota; kingdom Metazoa; phylum Chordata; class Mammalia; order Dermoptera; family Cynocephalidae; genus Galeopterus; species Galeopterus variegatus. The sequence continues at coordinate 4,473 of NW_007739057.1, read as the reverse complement.
CCCTGGGGCTGGGGCTGGAGCACACTGCCATCTGCTGCACATGGGAACGAAGTGGGAGTTCTCAGAGCCGAGAAGCAGGGAGGCCATCCTTCCAGCAGATGAGCTATCTGTCTGCCGCAGATCTTGTATGCTTTTATGTGTCATCTTCAGATAAGGTTATACCCAAGTCAGGGAAGCACCGTCAGAACTGATAGTAGAAGAGATCAGAAAAAATCATTAAACTTGGGTCCTACTATTAGACCACATGAATTACCGTTTTAAAATAAATCCCACTATCTCTGCCTAGCACTGTTAGGTTGCTCTGTGTGTGAATGAGTGTGTGTGTGGGGTTTGGAGGGTGGGGTGGGGGGAAGTAGAGGTATGAAGTTTAAAATCTAACCGTGTAAAAGTGACTTCAGTCTTGTGAACTGTTTTGGGCTTCCTTTTGCTTCTCTCGCTTGCTCTGTCTTCTTTCAGCTCTTCCCTGTACAGGGAAGTAGTTCAGGCTTCTCTTGAGCTCTGAGAGACCCTGATCTCCCAATAGCCTTGCCAGGTGGGTTTGGTCATGTCTGCTGCACAGATGAGAACACGAGGTCTGGTGCAGGAGGAGCTCCCATGCGGGCACTGTACCTGTGCCAGCTCTCTCCTCCCCGGGACCTATGGAGGATGGACTCTCCTGATTCCACGAGGGAAGCACCCAGGAAACGAGTTCTGGTACTTCGCTGACCAGGCTTGCAGACTGGACCACTATGAAGCTAAGACTCACCTTGTCACCCACGGGAGACCCACAAGATATTTCCCCACCACCCCTGGTGCACTCAAAATTACAGCTTTCAAGGAGTGCTGCTACAAAAATACTTCATTAATAGGTATTACTTCGCTGACCAGGCTTGCAGACTGGACCACTATGAAGCTAAGACTCACCTTGTCACCCACAGGAGACCCACAAGATATTTCCCCACCACCCCTGGTGCACTCAAAATTACAGCTTTCAAGGAGTGCTGCTACAAAAATACTTCATTAATAGGTATTTGGAGCACCTTCGTGTGTCTCTATGGTATAATACCTTTGTAGAAGCAGAACTTTAAAAATAGCAACGACAATAATGTCTGCTAATACTTATTGGGTGCTAGTGCGCCAAGAAATGCACAACAAAATTTAAATGCACGGTCTCAGTTTTGATATAAAGTCTTTCTCTGGAAGAAGTTATATACAACCATAGCAAAAACAAAACAAAACAAAAAAACCCACAAAAATCGTGCAGCACACAAAAGCATACAGCAGAAAGTTATCTCCCTCCCATTCCATCCCCCATGATGTGAACGGTGTCCCCTAGTGTTGGGCAGTGCACAACCTGCCCAGACTTAGGCTGATATGGCCCTGATATGGGGTCTTTGTGCAAGTGCATCTGTGAGATAAATCCTTAGACACGGAATTGCACGGGGATGCAGCCCTTTCCAGCGGGCAATTAGTGCCATTTGTAATCAAAGCACTGGCACTAGTTGCACTGGCAGACATTCCTCCACTCAATAAATTATTATTGAGCACCCACCGGATACAAGGCACCAGGTTTTATCTTCAACCAGTTTCTCTTTGCTGCTAGGATGACGGTAGATCTGGCTCTAGATTTACATCTTATTCGCTCCACAATCCAGTAAAAAGGGAGATTTGAAAACCACTCCCAGGATCCAGTCTCACTGGCTGGGATTGGCTTAGCTTTGTCCACGTCCTTACCCTGAACCAATCGCCATAGCCAGGGAGGTGTGGGATGGAATCTCCCGCCAGGCAGGTGATGGGCTGGGTTTCCAAGGTGAATGTTCTCAGGAACCATTGCCTTGAAGGTGCGTAGGAGTGGACAGCACCCAAACAGCAGACGCCCACTTCTCTTACTCCATCCTTTACAGAAAATCTACTGGACTCTCCGTGTTGAGTGATACTGTTAGAAAGGAGCAAGAGAATGAAAAGAGAATGTAGCTGTTTTCTGCATTTGAGTTGATACAGGTTGGGGATTGCCAAAGCTGCACAGCAGGACAGAAAGTGAGCAGTGGAGCCCGAATATCCAAGCAAGTGTTGAAGGGGTGGATGAGAGCAAAGGGATGCGAGAATGGGACTCTTCCTGCCTCCCGATTGGCAGAAGCTTCAAAGGCAAGAGCAGTCCAGTGGGTAGCAAGTGCCCTTCCCTCCCTCTGCCTATGCAGGAATTGAAAAGAGAATGGTGAAAAATTGGTTTTGAGATCCTGAGCTCGGTGCCTCTCTGGAGGAGGTTGGAGAAGCTGAAAGAGAGGACTGGTTTGAAGGGGCCACTCTGTTGGAGAAACTGCTTGGGGTGCTGTGACATTTCCTTGCTGCCAGCACCTCCAACCCTATGGTGGACAGAGAAATATTCCAACTCTTCACCCAAAGGCAATTCAGAGAGATGTGGGAACACCACCTGGAGAGCTTGCCCTGTGTCTCCTAAGCAGACCAGTGCCGGACTCTCTCTTAGAAGAATCTAGAAGTTACACTGTGGCTGCTCAGCCTCTGCAGGATAATGGATTACTGCATCAGTAATAATGGCTTCAGAGTGGGTCAAAGGTGGGAGCTTCTTCCAGGGACTGGTTCTGAACTTCCAGAAGCAGCTGGCTTGGGAAGCAGCTCCATTTGGGATTCCCAGTGAAGAACCACCTGGAAGTGTGAGGGACCCAAAGGGGTGCTGGACCACGGGATGCCCATGATCTGTGGGCAAACTCAAAAGTGGCCAGCCAGAGGAGGCTCATCGCCTGCATCCCAGGAAGTACGTTCAGAGGTTCCCAGTGGGAGAATTGTCAAGGAGCCTCACCCCTTCCCCTACACACACAACCTAATAGGAGAAGGAATTGTCCCCTAAGCCCAGAAAGCACAATGCCACATCATAACAGCACCAGCCAAGTAAAGCCCTTCCTGCCCCTTAGTTTTTCAGAGCCAGGTGGGGGTTAGAGAGAAGTAAGAGTGGGGGAGGGGAGAAGTGTAATATGAATGAAGTTTTGAACTTTGACATTACCCAACATTTTAATGGCTGAATTTAGACTGTTGCTACACTTGCAAGTGGTGGAAGGACATTTTATTATTGTCAGCACCATACTCTTATTTATCATTATCTAAAAGTGAGCAGAACTATGGAATTTGCCCAACAGATCATCCAGAGGCAGATAAAGAACTATCCCACCAAGTGTATTTGAATGGGCAGTGGGAGGGAAAGTAGAGTTAATAATTACATGCTTCTGACTATGCTTTCTATGTATCAGAACACGAAAGCCCTGAAAACAACCCCAGAGAACCCCAAAGATGCAGCATTTGAATGGGCAGTGGGAGGGAAAGTAGAGTTAATAATTACATGCTTCTGACTATGCTTTCAATGTATCAGAACACGAAAGCCCTGAAAACAACCCCAGAGAACCCCAAAGATGCAGCGATGGCTGGGTGGGGTGCTGGTAGCTCTTGGTTTCTCACATTGCAGGGAATGAGGTTTCAAATTGTGGTATAGAAGGGGTGACCCTGGAGAGCTGGAAGTCTCAGGTGCTAACATGTGGGTCAAATAGTAATTGTCTCCAAACATTAACCCAGGATGGAATTAGAATCATATGGCCATAAGTGCTACAATGTGAGAAAGCTTCAGATGCCGTTATATCTGAAGACATTGGGTAAAAGCAATGAAGGAGTGATATGAGACAAAAATTTTATATCTCCTGCCAAGAGCTACCTGATTGGCTTTCAACCATCAAGGACATAATGAGAACTTATTTTGTGCCCAGCATGGTGCAGATACAATTTAGGAGAAGGCAATGAACTCTGGCATCCAAGTACAGTGTAGCTGCCAAATTCTCCACCTCATGAGCTGACGTCTGATTGACAAATGGCTCCAGAGAAAGCTTTGTGGATTATACTTCAGTAACCACCAACCCAGCCTATGAAACCCAGAGGTTTAGGATGGCATAGGACCCCAAATCTGGAAAAACTTAGCAACTTCATAGTGCCAAATCCAGGGGAAAAATATGCACACGGAGAAACCAGAAAAGCATAGAATGACGGGGAGAACGAAATAAAGAAAATGAAAACACTCTGTTTCCACTGGCAGAATCAGTCTTTGCCAGGAAAACTGGAATGCTGACTTGGTACGCACGTAATTCAATTTTCTACACACCCAGAAGTAAAGAAATAAGCCAGACATTGGAAAAAATTGCTGATACTGTTCTTGACATTGGCAAAGACAATATATTTTTGAACTCAGCCTCATGTGAAATGTTTGATAGTCCGAAAAGGCAAATGCTATAATGTTTTGTATGCCATATGATCTCATTTATGTGAGAATATCTATTCGTATACCTATTCTTACTGGCTTGGTTTATCATCATAGGCAGGAGTAGATGAATATACACCAAAATGTTCTTAGTAACTGGTAGGGCATGAGCAGTTCTTATTTTTAATTTTTATAATTTTCAGTGTTTTCTAAAGTAAAAAATGTATTTTTAAGTGATT
>NW_007739056.1:38935-39151 GCF_000696425.1 Galeopterus variegatus | reverse complement strand
ATTGCTGGCTTAACATGTGGTCATGGGCGTGGTTCTGGTGGCTTTATAGGAGTGAGAAGTTGAGACGTCTCTTGCTCAGCTCATTCTTGCTGTGTGATACCCTGAGTTGCTGTGGAGAGTCACCACTGAGAAAAAGGCCCTCACCAGATGTGTTTTATGTTTGGTATTTTACTTATTCAGGCCACTTTCGCATTTTCCTTAACTACAAATTTCAGT
>NW_007739056.1:36623-38368 GCF_000696425.1 Galeopterus variegatus | reverse complement strand
TTTCATCAGTGTTTTTAGTTTTCATTGTAGAGATCTTTTACCTCATTTAATTTTATTCCTCGGTATTTAATTTTATTATTATTATTATTATTTTTTGGTGTCTACTGTAAATGTGCTTGCTCTCTTGATTTCTTTTCTTTTTTTTTTTTTTCCTTTTTGTCTTTTTTCGTGTCCAGCAACGGATCGCAACCCTCGGTGTTGCTCCCGCACCTCGCTCAGCCAGTGAGCGGGAACCGGTCTGTATGTGGGATCCGAACGCTCGGCGGGAGCATCACCGCACTTCCCAAGCGGCGCACTGTAGCAGTGCGCCACCGGGCTGGCCCCTTGATTTCTTTTTTGCTAGTTTGTTGTTGGTATATAGAAATGTTACTGGCTTTTGTATATTGATTTTTTNATTTTGCTTTCATCCTAGGAGATGGAGACCGCTTCTGAAGCATTTAAGCAGAGATGTAACATTACTGAATTCACATTTCAAAGTGATTAGTCTGTCTGCAATGAGGAGAGCAGGTTACAGTGGGGCCAAAGTAGATCAGTTTGGAGGCTGTAGCAGTTGTCTGAAAAAGAGATGATGGTAACTTGGAACCAGAGTGATATCATCGGGAAATGAAGCAAAGCAGAGAGACTTAATAAATATTTAGGAAGCAATATTGACAATATCTATTGATGAACTGGATGTGGGGTGGGGAGGTAGGAGATGAGACGTCAGGAAGAATCTGAGATTTCTGGTTTGTATAACTGGGCACATAGTGGACTGACCTCTTAAATGCTCAGTCAGTCTCCTCCGTTGTCTCTCACTGAGATCTCTACAACAGCTTTCTCACTGGTCTCCCACACTTCCCATTGCTCTCTGTCACTGTTTTTTACCCCAGTTGGTCAGTATGCCCCTCCTAAACTAAAACTCTAATTTATTTATGCCTTCAGTACTCACAGTCAAGTCCAAATTCTTCATCTTACCCTCAGAAGAAATCCTGTCATTATTTCATCCTTTTGAATCTTTCCAAACTTATTTCTTGCCTCATTTTACTTAAGTATCCACACTTAGAATCCACCTTTTATGTATGAGGAAAATGGAGCATTGAGATGTTAAGTAACTTGTCCAAGGTCACACATCTAGTAAGGGCCAGAGGCAGGATTTGAATCCAGGCCAGCTGTCTCTAGAGACTGTGCTCTTATCCCCTATCTCTGCTACCTCCAATCTCACATGTGATGTGAAATAGACAGAAGATTTGTTTTTACCATGCTAGTCAGTTTAAGTATTCTTGCATTGAACTATTTTCAGTTTTGTGAATGCTCCATGTTTTTTCTTCATCTTAAAATTTGCACATGCTATTTCATCTAATGAGAACATGCTCCCACTCCTTACCCTCCTTTTCCTGGCTAACTCCTACTCATCCTTTAAGGGTCAGCCTAGATTTCGCACCCCCAGGAAACTTTCTCTTGAAGCTCCTCACTGCTAATACTAGATATTGATATGGTGCCCTTATCTGTTTCTATTCTCCTAGCAACCTATACTGAATTTATTTTGATTGTAATATTTCCTAATTTTTTTTTGTAATTATTTGTTTATTTGTTTATGTCTTCTTTGATTATAAATACTTTGAGAATAGGAGTCATATTCTGGTTATTGCATCTCTGGAACCTAGCATTAAGTTTACGATAAACAATTATTGAAAATGTTCTGGGTCATTCATGAATAAATGCATGAATAAAATTTTAAATTTCATAATAGGGAACTTGAATTTAAT
>NW_007739056.1:35019-36034 GCF_000696425.1 Galeopterus variegatus | reverse complement strand
GCACAAAAATGCTACATAGGAGATAGTAGTAGTATCCACATTTTGTATTCAAGGAAAATGGAGCATTGAGAAGTAAAGTAACTCATCCAAGGTCCACATCTAGTAAGGGCCAACGGCAGAATTTGAATCCAGGCCAGCTATTTCTAGAGTCTGTGCTCTTATCCCCTATCCATATTTCCTCTCAGTCTCACATACATGAAATAATCAGATTTCTTTTTACAATGTTATTCTTGAAAGAGAGCACAGAAAGCCTGCAGAGTATTAGACAACATCAATGCATGTTTTTCCCCAAAATGATACTTGATATTTTTCCCTTTGTAGTTATATTTGCTCCCAATACTTCCATAGTTGTGAATGGACTCAGAGTACAAGAACCATAAGAAATTTTGTCCAGGATCTAATACAAGAATAAATGAGTAAAGTACATATAAAAATGCAAGGAAGGAAGCTGGGAAAAAGAAAATTAAAAGGATCTTTGGATCACATTCAATTTTTTTACACTCCAGGCATCAACGAATGCAGAATGAGGGGCTATGTGTCTCTAACTTTTATTTCAGAGAGTACTTAATGAAGAAATGTTGATAACTTTTGATTATCATTTGCAATTATCATTTGCTGTTTTTGGCAAGGCCAATGTTTCAGAGCCAGTTTTCAGACTAAACAGGTTGGGTAGAAGGAGTGATTGAGTGATATCTTCTTTCTTTGGAATATAAGTGTTACCTATTCACAATTATGGATGTCAATTATATGCAAATATTATATAATAGCAATAGGTTTGGCAATAAGAGGCATTGACTGGTAGTAATCATCATTCCGATTAAGGAATGAGAGAGGACTTTTTTTCTGCTTCCCTCCCCTTGTTCTTCTCTATGGGAAATTAGCCTAATTTCACATTGAGTAGATGAGTCTTACATTTCATGATGTGATGTTTCAAGTAATAGAAAGCACAGTAATGCCACAATTTACCAGAGTGGGTGATTAAAAAAAACATTATTTCTCTGTCTAGATTTTTTTT
>NW_007739056.1:31271-34229 GCF_000696425.1 Galeopterus variegatus | reverse complement strand
GAGACTTTCAAGGAATATTCTCTGACCATATGTTCAATGCTGCATCCATAGGCCTTTTCCAATGGTTCACATAAGTCATAAATAACTTATCCTCACAGAGCTTACATTCTGGGGGGAAAGAAAGACAGTAAACAAAGTAATTAAGTAAAATATATACTTTGTTAGATAGATAGAGATAAGTTCTATGGAGAAAAATGAGACAAAGAAAGACGATAGAGAATGCTAGTGGGAGGAGTAGCAACTTTTGAAAGGATGGTCAGGAAAGGCATAGGGATAAAGACTTAAAGAGGAGAGTGCCAACAGCATGAATGTAGGGATAAAGACTTAAAGGAGAGTGCCAACAGCATGAATATATAAGAAAAAAACTTTCCAGAAAAAGCAAGCAGCAAACATAGGGATAAAGACTTAAAGAGGAGAGTGCCAACAGCATGAATATATAAGAAAAAAACTTTCCAGAAAAAGCAAGCAGCAAACAGTATTGTGCACCAAGGGTGCTAGTGTGCCTGCACAAGAAGAGCAAGGAAAGAGCAACAGGGCATGAGGAAAAGTCATGGATGTCCAGGTCTAAGACCTTTATTTTAACGTGAATAAGATGCTGTGCCACTGGAGGGTTTTGAACAGCATGGTGACGTCACCTGACACATTTTAATAGGGTCACCCTAGTTGCAATGTGGGAAATAAGCAAGGGAGAGAAAGGGAGATTAGTTGGGAAGCTAGAACATAAAAACAAGCAAAAGATGATAGTGTTTGAACCTGGGTTGGTGAGAGATGGTCAGATTCTGGAAATACTTTGAAGGTAAAGCTGACAAGATTGAATGTGGATTGTAAGAGCAAAAACAAGTCAAGAATGACTCAAGTTTTTTAGACTGAATAATTGGAATCCTGGCATTTGCTATAAACTGAGATGGGAAAGAATAGAAGATAGATGTGGGGTTTTGTGTGGGGGTCGGGAGAAGATCGGGAGTTTTTCTTGGATGCGTTAAGTCTGAGATGAGTATTAGGCATGCAGGTGTAAATAGCAAGTAGTTACTCTCGTATGTAAGTACAAACTTCAGAGAAGAAGTATGGCCTTGTAATATAAATTTGGGAGTCAACATCATGTAGATGGTATTTAACACCACGAAACAAGGAAGCAAGCATCAAGGAACTGTGGATATGGACGTGCAATGTCTAACATGCTAACCACAACCACATGTAGATATTGAGCACTTAAAATATGGTTACTCCCAATTGAGAAGTGCTGTTGAGTTTAAAATACACACCAGATTTCAAAGACTTAGTATGCAAAAAAGAATGTAAAATATTCTACCAATATTTCTATATTGTTAAATGTTGAAATGATATCTAGACACATTGGATTAAGTACATCATTAAAATTAATTCCACCTGTTTCTTTTTATGTTAGAAAAAATTAATTAAAATTAATTCCACCTGTTTCTTTTTACTTTAGCAACTAGAGAATTTTAAATTACATATGTGGCTCAGATTTGTGGTTTATATTTTGATTGGGCAGTGAAACTATAGAGAAAAAGAAGTCCAAGGATTGAGCTCTGGGGAATTCCTAGATCAAGATATTCAGAAGAGAGGAGGAACCAAAAAGTAGATTGAGATGGGGCAGCTAGTGATATGGGAAAGATGCCAAGTGATGGTTGCATCCAGAAAGTCCAATAAATATCTCTAGGAGGAAGGAGTGACCTATCATGTCAAATATTTAAATGACAGAGATGCCTCAAATAAAATTAGGGTTGAGGACTGACAATTGGATTAGCAGTATCAAGATCACTGGTATTCAGGCGAGAGTAATTTCCGTGGAGCTGTAAGGTAAAAGCTTAACTGAAATGTTTTCAAGAGAGATTTAGAGGAAATAGATTGGAGGAAATTAATACATAAAACTCTTTTGAAGTGTATTGCTGTAAAGGAGAGGAAAGAAATGAAATGATAGTTTCAGGGGCAGTACGGTGGGTTTGAGAGATGCCTTTTTAGGAAGGCAGAAATAGCAGCATGTTTTTGTTGATATGAGTGATCCAGGACAGAGGGCATACCTGTTCATGGAGAACAATAACTCTGGTGATTTCCTCATTGGTCTACAGGGGTAGAAATCTAGAGCAAATGCAGATGAATATGATCAGCTGACTTGATCACAGAATACATAAAATGTAGGGGGGATTGTGACAAAGCATATATACATGAAGAAGTCTTGTTACTTAAGAATGAACCAACCCTGGGGGTGAAAGTTTGAGATTCTCCCTTTAAAAACGTGAAGAAATGAGACAGGGAAGGGAGGTAAATAGTTAAAAAATTTCAGAGCTTTTATATGCAAATCTGCCTTCAATTTATAAACAATAAAACATTTATTCTTGGCGAATTACAGAGTAGTGTGCTCCACAATATTATTTGTTTTATTTGAACAAAGGGTAAACTCTACGGGAACAATGGGGCTTCATTTCAGTAATAATGAAGGAGAATTTGACTTTTTTAAAAAAATTGAAACATATTGATATTGATACATATTTGTGGGATACATAGTTGAATTTCAGTTTCAGTACATGTATGCAATGTGATGATCGAATCAGGGTAATTAACATATTCATCATTCCAAATCATTTGTTTGTGATGAGGACGTCCAATCTCCTTTCTTCTAACCATTTGATAACATGCAGTAAATTATTGTTAATTATAAGTGCCTATCTCCACTGTACACCAATAGAACTTATTGTTCCTATATAGCTGTTTTGTGTTCATTAACCAACCCTCATTGTCCCCTTTCCCCTTTTTTGCCTCTAATAACCACAGTTCTGCTCTCCTTCTGAAAATTCAACTCATTATTATTGTCTGTCTGTCCATCCATCCATCCATCCGTCCGTCCGTCCATCTGTCTGTCTATTTATTGATGTTTTGCTCCCACTTATGAGTGAGGGCATTTGTTATTTTTCTTTCTGTGCCTGGCTTATTTCACTT
>NW_007739056.1:29414-30941 GCF_000696425.1 Galeopterus variegatus | reverse complement strand
AGAAACCTCCATACGTTTTCCATAATGGCTGCACTAATTTACAATCCCACCAACAGTGTTTAAGGGTTCCCCTTTCTCTGCATCCTCACCAGCATTTACTATTTTCTGTCTTTTTGATAATAGCCCATCTAACTGGGGTGAAATGATAATTTCAAAGTGGTTTTGATTTGCATTTCTCTGATGATTAGTGATGTTGAGCATTTTGTCATATGCCTGTTGGCCATTTGTTTATCTTCTTTTGAGAAACGTCTAGTCAGTTCCTTTACTCATTTTAAATTGGATTTTTGTTTGTTTGTTTTACTATTTAGTTGTTTGAGTTACTTGTGTATTCTAGATATTAACCCCCTTGGCAGGTGCATAGTTTGCAAATATTTTCTTCTATTCTGTAGGTTGTCTTGTTGCTCTGTTGATCGTTTCCTTGCTGTGCAGAAACTTTTTAGTTTGATGTAGTCCCACTGGTTTATTGTTTCTTACGTTGCCTGTGCTTTTGAAGTCTTATTCATAAAGTTTTTGCCCCATTCTACAACCTGATGTGTTTTTTTCTAAGAGTTTTATAGTTCCAGATCTTATATTTAAGTCTTTATTCTATTTTGAGCTGATTTTGGTATATAGTGAGAGGTGTTGATATAGTTCCATTCTTCAACATGTAGTTATCTAGTTTTCCCAGCAACATTTGTTGAGAGGCTGTCCTTTCCTCATTGTATATTCTTGACAACTTTGTTGAAATCAGTTGGCTATAATTACATGGATTGATTTCTGGATTCTCTATTCTGTTCCATTGGTCTATATGTCTGTTTTTATGCCAGTACCATGATTTTGTTTTACTACAGCTTTGTAGTATAATTTGAAGTCAGGTTAGTGCTATGCCTCTGGCTTTATTTATTTATTTATTGCTCAGAATTGCTTTGGCTATTTGGGATCCTTTGTGACTTCACATGAATGCAAGGATTGTTTTTCTGTTTCTGTGAAGAATGTCATTGGTATTTTGATGGGAATTGCATTTTATCTGTAGATCACTTTGGGTAGTGTGAACATTTTCACATTAATGAACATGGGATGTCTTTCTGTTTTTTGTGTCCTCTTTAATTTCTTTCATCAGTGTTTTTAGTTTTCATTGTAGAGATCTTTTACCTCATTTAATTTTATTCCTCAGTATTTAATTTTATTATTATTATTATTTTTGGTGTCTACTGTAAATGTGCTTGCTCTCTTGATTTCTTTTTTTGCTAGTTTGTTGTTGGTATATAGAAATGTTACTGGCTTTTGTATATTGATTTTTTATCCTGCAACTTTACTGAATTCGTTTATCAGCTCTAAGAGTTTTTTTGGTGGAGTCTTGAGGATTTTCTCTATATAAGATCATGTCATCTATAAACAGGGACAATTTGACTTCATCTTTTCAAAATTGGATGCCCTTTATTTCTTTTTCATGCTGATTGCTCAGGCTAGAATTTCCAACACTATATTAAATAGAAGTGGTGAAAGTGGGCATTCCTTGTCTTTTTTTGTTTTTAAAGGAAAAGATTT
>NW_007739056.1:26850-28736 GCF_000696425.1 Galeopterus variegatus | reverse complement strand
TTGGATGCCCTTTATTTCTTTTTCATGCTGATTGCTCAGGCTAGAATTTCCAACACTATATTAAATAGAAGTGGTGAAAGTGGGCATTCCTTGTCTTTTTTTGTTTTTAAAGGAAAAGATTTCAGTTTTTCCCCATTCAGGATGATGTTGGCTATAGGTTTGTTATATATGGCTTTTATTGTGTTGAGATACTTTCCTTCTATGCCTCATTTGTTCAAAGTCTTTATCAGGAAGGTATGTTGGACTTTGTCAAATGCTTTTTCTGCATCTATTGAGATTATCATAATGTTTCTATCCTTCATTTTGCTAATGTGGTATATCACATTTTTTCATTTGTATATGTTGAACCATCCTGCATATGTTGATTCATCTTGGGTTGAATGTCACTTGATCATGGTGTATAATCTTTTTCACATGCTATTAAATTATGTTTGCTAGTATTTTGTTGAAAATTTTTGCATATATGTTGATTGAGGATTTTGGTCTGTAGTTTTCTTTTTCTTTTCTTTTTTTTTTTTTTGCTGTATCTTTGATTTTGACATCAGGGTGATGCTGGCTTCATAGAATGAGTTTGGGAGAGTGGCCTCTGCTTCAATTATTTTGAATAGTTTGAAAAGAATTGGTATTAATTCTTATTAATTTTTACTTAAAAGTTTTGTAGAATTCAGCAGTTAAGCCATCTTGTCCTGGGCTTTTCTTTGTTAGGAAAATGCAGATTACTGATTCAACTGTGTTGCTTGTTATTGGTATGTTCAGGTTTTCAATTTTTTCTTGGTTCGGTTTTGGTAAGTTGTATGTGACCAGAAATCTGTCCATTTCCTCAAGATCTTCAAATTTGTTGGCATATAGTTGTTCATAATAGTCTCTAATAATTCTTTGTATTTCTGTGGTATCAGTTTTAATGTCTCCTTTTTCATTTCTTTCTTTTTTCTTTTTGTTATTTGGGTCTTCTCTCTTTTTTTCTTAGTCTAGCTAATAGTTTGTCAATTTTGTTTATCTTTGCAAAAAAACAACTTTTGTTTTCCCTCTCTCAAAGTCCAAGTTCCTAATCTTGAACCCCAGAAATTCCCCCCAGGGTAGTCCATTTAAGCTGAGAGACTGCAGATCGCCCCAGTGCATGTATTAGGGAAAGGCCTCCGCAGTTGTGAGCTGGACCCTGTGGCCTCAAGAAAGGCACCGGGTCACTCTGAAACTCCTCAGCTGTGGTAGGCTGCCCTGCACAAGGTTGCTGGGGCTGTTGTGGGCTGCTGTGCCTCCAAGACAGATGCTGGGTCCTTTTCAGCCTCCTGCTGGGGAGGGCAGCCCTGGGAAGGCTCAGTGGTGATGCCGGTGCAGGTCTGTTCCACCAAGAGAGGCATGAAGTTTCTCCATAGTCTCCCTGCTGGAGCGCACTTGTCTGCACAGGTCCGTTTGATACTTTGTCTTTTCTCTGTCTTACTTTTATGAGCATACTTTGAAGTTTTTGTTTTCATGCCTGATTGTAATTACATGAAGTAATTAATAATAAACATGTTTTGATATTAAAACTAACATTAAAAACATGGTTGCTTGAAGATGAAGGAAAAAAAATAGCAGCATTGCAAAATAAAAACTTTTAACTTTTGTATAAAGACCTAGAGTCCATGTTTTGTTTCTTCAATTCCTGCTAAACAGCTAAGAATCCAAAGCATTATATGTGTCTGAATGCTTTCTTTTAAGAGAAGGAATAATTGTAATACATATTTTTCATTACTTAATTTTAAGTTCAACATTTATTATCGAATACATTTTGTCAATTGTGATACAAAAATTGATGAAGACATTGTTTCTGCATTTAAGAGTCTGAAACTTAAGCAGAAGAGTCACTCCTATAAAGAAATACTATAGAAACAATAATAGTAAACATT
>NW_007739056.1:0-26254 GCF_000696425.1 Galeopterus variegatus | reverse complement strand
AACTTAAGCAGAAGAGTCACTCCTATAAAGAAATACTATAGAAACAATAATAGTAAACATTCATTATTTGTAAGGTACGGTTCTCACAAGCACCATATAACATAGGTATCAGATTTATTCAGTAAGGAAACTAATATTGAAACTTGTTCCAATCCACTGTTAACAATGTGACAGAAGTAGAATTTAACTAATTCACATTTCCCTTGACAAGCAAAAAATATAATAAAGATGTTTATCCATCATCTATTGTTGAGTAATTAATTACCTCAAAAGTTAATGGCTTAAAACAACATTCATTATCTTAAATTTCCATGGGTCAGAATCTGAGGAAGACTTTGCTGAAAGGTTTTTTAAGTCTGGTCCCTTACAGACAACAACCATGCGTCAGCTGGAGCTGCAGTCTTCTCGAGCTTCTACTGCAGGGAAGACATCTTTGATCTCACTCATGTGGTTGTTTACAGGATTCAGCTCTTCTTGGGTTTTTGGACTGAGAGAATCAATTCCTCATGAGCTGTTGGCCAGAGGCCTACCTTAGCTCTTTGCCTCAGACGTGTCTCCACAGAGCATTTCACTACATGGCAGCATTCTTCATCAGAATGGACAAATGAGAGAGCAAAAATTATTAAGATAGGAATTAGTGCCTTTTTGTAACCTGATGTTGGATGTGACATTCCATCACTTTAGCTGTCTGTTCATTAGAAGCAAGTGACTAGGTTCAGTTCACACTCAAAGGGAGGGGATCACACCTGGTCATAAATATGAGGAGTCAGGCATCATTGGGAACCATTTTAGAAATAGCCTACCACAAGGCACATGCTAAGTATAGCAGTGGCCCAGAGGAAAAGTCATTATATCTGTTGGGATAGAACAAGAGTTGAAAAAAAGCAAGAGGTACCTAAACTGTGGGCTGAAGATTGTATAGTAGTTAAGGAGTTATGTTGTTTCACCCATTTTTTTTTTTTTTTTTTTTTTGGTGGAGGTATGGTTAAAATATAAAGGAAGAGATCTAAGGCATTCCTGGAAGCTGGAACGAAATGGAAAAACATGCTGAATCATTAAGCTATGGCGGGAGGTTGGATATGAAATTACAGAACAGTAAACCTTAAATTTTGGGAAGGCTGAGAACCCATTTGAATAGTTGATGAAAATGACACTGTTCTCAGAAGAAAACTGCATATAAATATAAAATTTGTTACTTTTCTGAAATTATCTGTAGATCCAAGATAAAAACAAACAAGAAAACCTCACAGTTAATTAAGCCTGGAAAAATACTGGACATTCTTATTAAGAAACTGAAATTTTATTTTACAAGGCAATGCTCAGCCTCTGAAGAAACTTCAGGGAGGAAAGTGAGTTGATGATATTCACTAACAATAGGTGCAATGCCACTAATTGATTAGGGGTAAAGGGATAAGAAATGAAAGTATTTGGAGTAGGAATCCAGACAAAGTAAAGAGATTGAAATAGGGCGGTGATAATTGGGTGGAGGAAAAGACTGATCTCTAGGAGGTATGATCAATTGAATTTGCTGACTGAATTAAAGGTCAGGTGATATAGAAAAGAGAATGACTTTAGATTTCTGGTTTTAGAGGCTGGATGATAACATTTTTAGAGATGTGATACTTTTGAGATAAGAAGACAAAAACTTCCTCAGCGTATTGTGCGTTCATATTAACAAATATATCAATTTTTTTTCTTAGAAATAAATAATAAATGTAATTTTAATAAAAATATATATTTGTATCAGCTATTTGTAAGTCACTTTCTAAGTACAACATTTGCCTGGAATAAAGCGTATTGTGCGTTCATATTAACAAATATATCAATTTTTTTTCTTAGAAATAAATAATAAATGTAATTTTAATAAATATATATATTTGTATCAGCTATTTGTAAGTCACTTTCTAAGTACAACATTTGCCTGGAATAAAAATAGAAATCATGCTACACAGTGGTACCTGGAGAAAATTAGGGACTTTCTACAACAGAAATTGATACAAAAATGCTGAAAATGCTCAGTAGATTTATTAGAATATTGTAAACTAAATTAATTAATGGAATTACACTTCTTAATTTAATTAATGAGGTTTGAGCCAGAAAATGCTTCTCTTTTTGTTACTACTCTGATAGTCAGTTGACTTACATAGGCCAAATAATATTTCAGATCACATTAGACTCAGGGTCATCCACCTTATTTCATTCTTCTGTTTCTTTTTCTCTTCCTCCAAATTCCTTTAAAAACCCTGTCTGGGCTATGGTGGACAAAGAGGAGTGGAAGTAATAGGGGTATGAATTGCTTTCCTTCTCTTGGCAATGACAAACTCATGGTCTTTTAAGAATCATGGCCATGAGGATGACCAAAAGGTCTAGGCTTTGGAAATCAGTTTTCTCCCCTCCTGTCCTCCAGCTACTTTCCCTAACCCTGGCAGATATACGGGTTATAATTTCGAGAACAATACTTTGGCACTTATAGAAGCATGTCACTGTGACAAAACACCATGTGAATTTGATGTTCTCCCATTTGAGCTTTGGCCTGATGATGACTTCAATTTAATTCACTAAGAATGTTAGGGCTATTTGGCTGAACCATCAAAAATAAAATATATATTTACTGAGTTCTAGTGTTAGGAATAAATTTAACATATTTGTAAGCTATGGCCACTTTAAGGACTATAAACCTTGAAGTCATAAAAGTAAATAATTATATTTTTTTAGGAAAAAAAAGAAAAGAAAAGAAGAAAAGAAAATTATATACAACATTATTAGTATAAAGTATCATGGAGGCCCAGAAAAAGGAGAGGTGATACTATTGTTAGGAATCCAGAAATATTTAATTTAATAGGTGGGATCTGAGATAGCCTATGAGTATGATAGGTAGGATTTTTGAGAAGTAGAGATAGAAGAAATAGGAGAAAATATAATACAACTTAAGGATATACACTATTTAGGAAACTTTCTTTAAGGAATAATGAAAGATTGGAAAGGTAGAGTTGAAGTAAAATTAGTTTATCCTGGTTGTGTTGTCACTAAAAATGAAATAAAATGTCTACTGATCTCTGTTGCAGAAACTAATGTGCTGTTTACCAAACTTGGTTGCGCATTTGATAGGAGAATAGTTTACACGCATTTGATGAGGGAACTAACTTTTTATTTGTGGACCAACCATAAGAGTGCAAGTTTGGAATGTTGTATTCTTGGTAATAACAGCAATACTCTACTTTGCCTTCATATATTATGGCAGCTGGACCTTTTACCAATTTATTTGAGCATTGTGGTTGATTAGTATAAGAGTAAAACAAAGCACAAACTTTTTTCTATAGTCTGTTACTCAGCAACAAGCAACACAAAAGACAGACTTCTGTGTCCCAATGTATGGGGATTTCTCTCCACTAGTAAGCAAGCAACCAATTCTGCAGTGAGCACCAAATGGGTGCCCTACAAATCAATTCCCACACTATCTACCATGGAGATGCCAGTTGCAAGTCCAGGTCTCTGGAACTTCTGACCAACCAGCTACAAATCAGTGTTCCCACAACCTCCTTCTTGGGTTCGATTAATTTGCTGAGTGGCTCACAGAACTCAAGGAAACACTTACTTACATTTACCCATTTATTACAGAGGATATCTTAAATAATACAAATTAATAGCCACATGAAGAAATACATAGGGTGAGATCTGGAAGAGTCTTGAGCTCAGGAACTTCTACCGCTGTGGAGTTGGGGCGTGCTACCCTCTTGGCAACTAGAGGTAAATGCCCCCCCCCCCACGTGTTTGTTCTCTGGAAGTTCTCCAAACCCAGGCCTCTTGAGTTTCATGGAGGCTTCATCACATAGGCGTGATTGAATACATCATTGGGCACTTGTGATCAACCTAACCCTTCAGTCCCTATCCCCTCTCTGCGGGTTGGGGGGTGGGATTGAAAGTTCCACCTTGGTCTCTCCTGCAACCAGCCCCCATCCTGAAGCTAGGTACTACAAGCAATCATTAGCATACAAAAAGACTAAGACTAAGGATTTTAGGAGTTGCATGTCAGGAGATGCGGAAGAAGACCAAATGCATATTTTCACAATATCACAATTACATTTTTGGAACAGTTTGGTAGTAATGTATGCAGTATCAAACTTTAATATTCAAATAACACACTGATGACCATAAATACTAAGCTGAACAAAATAACAAGATGTAAAAGAATACCCAAGCTTAGTTAGTAAAATGCTGTTAGGCATACACTTGTCTTTCTCATCCCTGAAAAAACACTTCAGTATTAATTTTCATGCATAATTCAAGGAGGTCAATTCTGACATTTAAAAAATCTGACAGTAGCTGCTAAAAAAAGTTTTCAGAAAATAATATTACCAGATATAGAAAAACCACAGTCATCACTTACTATTAGAAATTTTGTATGTTCTACATTTTCTCCAAGCTCAAGATATGCAAATAAATTGGAAATTGTGTATTTTGCAATTTCTGAATTTGCTACTTTCATTCATAGAATCATAGATTTTGTTCATTCTCTAGAAACACTGAAATAAAATATATGAAAAAAGAGTTCTCTCTTTTAACTTGTAGTCCTGAACATGTGATTTAATAGAAAGAATGGACAAAGTAGACGGAGGGAGAGGGGGGAAGAAAAAGGGCGAGAGAGGGAGAGAGAGAGAGAGAGAGAGATGGAGAAAGAGAAAGGAAAGAAACCTAATTTAAAACTTTAACATGAAGTTGAGTTTTGATTTAACCTACTAACATCTTGATTGAAAGTAAAATGCCCATCACAAATATGAATGTCTTTTGTACCCAACAATTTACAGCATTTTATGGCCTATTTCATTGCATCATAAATGTCATAATGACCAAATGTTCCATGAAATGCCATAAATAATATGAATTACAGTTGTCATCTAGGTCTACGTCTGGAAAACTGAGTTTCTGGCTCATGCTCAGGTAACATTGTGCTTTTTGTGTTTCAAAATTTCTGTGTACTGTGATGCTGGGTTAATTAATTTTACTTTAGCACCCAAAGGTGCCATGGTTCTTTCTCAAAAAGTAATTCATTAGTCTGGAGAGTATATACTTAACTGAATTAAGCATTTCCCAATCATAACAATAACAATCATGTTATTTCTTTAAATATCAGCTATTTAAAATTCGTAAATCTCATCTTAACAAAGCTCTCTGGCATGGTAATGCTTTACAACTAATATTTCATTTTCAATATTAGGTACATGAGCTGCTCCGGGATTTATTAAGGTGCATGAGGTTTTAGCATACAGTTCAAACTCAGTGACGAATACCATGTTCTTTGGCTACCCTTGCTCCCATTATCCTGTGAATACCAGAATGGAATTTGATGGTTTCCTAAATGTGAGTAAGGAAAAAGGCAAAGGACCATAGTAATGCTACTCACACAGTTGTGCTGCCTACACTTGCATTACTAAACCTATTTTCACAGGTTGATTTTACCACTTAGCTTTGATCCAGCTGGAAATTTAGCTTGTTAGCTAAGAAGTAGTTTTTAAAATATTAATTTTCAATTTATGTCAACATATGTAAGCATTTTTCTTCTCTTCTTAATCCAAACAAGGAAATGATGCAGCTCATAGACTGCGTTTTAATGTACCTATTCATTTATTAAAGAAGTATTTATTGAACCCCTACCAAATCTGGGCATGTGGCTTAGAGGGAGAAATGAACACAGCAATTGCTGTTTCTCCTTCATGACACTTATCCAGGAACTCAGAAAACAAAATGTATTCATAAGCACAGTTTTAAGTGTCTGGCTTTGGTAAGCTAGGGCATTTTCTACAGAATACTATTTTCTAAATCCATAGAGGAATAAAAGTTTAAATACTTGAACCAGCATTTTCAATTCTGAAAACTATTCCTATTCCTTTCTATGTCTTAGGAAGTTTTTCCTACTCTTTACCATTGAGTAAATTACAGGCAAACTAACTCAATCCTTCATTCCCTGTAAGAGTGCATCCATGGACAATTGTGATAATGGACACTTTAAGTTCTTGATTTTCCAGTCTCACTCAGTATATTCCTGCTAGAAGGGGAGAGAAACGAGTAACTGAATAGTAATGTATATCCTAGGCCTGGGCACCTACAATTCTCTCTTCTGTCCCTAACTTTGTCAACAAAATATTTGTCTTTTATTTCTTTCAAAACCCAGTTAATTATTCACCACTTGGTTTCTCACCAATTCCTAGCCTTGCGGTGAACAGTCATCCAATAAATAAACTGACACATCCCCCAAAATGAACTATAAATAATTTTGAAAATATTTATAGAAATGGGGTCCATTCCATTTGGCATGGACTTCTATTTGCAAAGACTATGTTTTCCTGAAATAATTACTTGCTTTTGATGGAGTTTAGGACATGCTACCCCAAAATATGGCACCTTGGCCTTTGAGCAAATGACAAAAGCAGGAAGGTTTTTCTGACCTTCTCCCACTGTCCTACCCCAAGTAGGCCATAAAAGAATTCTCTGACTTCCTCTAAAGTAGGTCTTAAGTCCCTCATTCTAGAGGGGTCCTCCTTATACCTGGAGGGAAGGAATGAAGACACAGCAAGACCAAGAAGAATCTGGACAGGTTCTGCCAAGTTCTCTCCAGTTTATTACAACTGGATCATACCCTTTTGGCCTGCAATCATATTTCTGCATGACTGTCCATAAACATATGCGATTTCTCTGTTTCTTTGGGTCTTCATTTCTGGAGACACTGCTGTCACATAAAACTTATTAAATGAGTGTGTATGCTTTTCTCTTGTTACTCTGTCTTTTGTTTTAGGGGCTTCAGCCATGAACTTTGTGACGGATCAGAAAAATATACTACTTTTTCTCACCTACACTCTTATGTAGCAAAAAAATCTAAAATGATTTTTTAGAATTCTCGTTAGGGTTAGGCAAAAGAGCTTCAAATAATGGGAGTTGTCACATTGGAGGCTTATGTGATTGGACAATGAATTTTAAGACAAATATAAGTGCTTAGCTTATTATAATTCCCCAAGAGAAAATCCTAAAGCCCAACTCAGCAACAATAGTCAGAGTTTATATAAGGCAATTTATGTATTCCAGGGGGGGAAATTACTATAGTGCTTGGGGCACTTTATAATGTGGAAAAATTCAGTGAGAAAACTTGTCATCCTGATGTTTCAAAAGTACTGAGTATATATGTGAACAATTCCCTTGAATTCAATCTCTATGAAATGGTTCTAATTACAACAGTAAAAGATTGGGAGAAAAATGGCTATTTAAGAATTTTGTAAAGTTCTGAAGCTTCCTATTTGTGTCCATTTGCCTAAATCTGTCAATCATGCCAATATAATTTATAATCTTCTTGTGGTGTTTTTGTTTTTTTAAACTTACCTTACCATGAAAAATTCTTACGTTTAGGAAACTATGTAAACCTAAACTTTGAACTTCCTGTACTTTTCTAATTAGTAATTCCAATTACAAGAACTCCTAATCCAGAAACAAAACGAAGCAAAATACCTGAAAAAACATTTAAGTGCTTGAAGAAAAGGTGTTGGACAATGATAAATGAGATATTTGGCCTTGCATGACCAAGCCAATAAGGAACATTTGCAATATATAGAGAGTAATATATCACTTAAAGTTTGTAGAGTCAATAATGTTTCCTAAATGGTTTATTAGGTTTTAGTATTTCTTTTAACCTTTACATTTAAATCAGTCTTTTAATATCACCATTTTACACAGGTATATTTTTGATAATTTTTAAAAAGAAAATTCCAATATATTTATAGATGTGTTACTTTGTGAATGACATTATGGTAAGCATATTAAAGGATTTACAGATAAATGAAACATAGTCTATTCCATGAAAGAGCTTAAGCAGTCTGTAAGGAGAAATGAGCTGAGTACATTTAATAGAAGAAAAATGCACAGTGGAATATGGTAGGCAGATATATTGAATATTAATTACTTCTCTCATATTTTCATTTTCAAAAATATGCTAAACATTTCAATTGTTAATAATAGAGGGAAAAAAACATTAAGGGTTCATTTCTAAAGCATCAGAAACAAATATATGTGCATATATTATAATCTCACTTTTTTCAATTCTTTTGTTTTTAAAAGAGCAGAACATAGGTAGATTTTCAAGCCTTTGAAACATTTCACACCTTTGGATATGCAGAATTGTGTTGTCTTCTCTGTCTTAATGTTTCCTCTAGGAGCCTGTCATTTCTTAAAAAACAAAATTAACATTTTAATGTTTAATGTATGGTTGTACCCTGTGATATTTAAGACTTGTGAAAACTAAGTGAAAGTCAAATTGAAGAGATGTTCAGAAAGCTACAGAATGTGAACTTTGAATTAAAACACCATTGTTTATATGCTACATTATAACCTCTTTTATGAAAGCTTTGGCATGAAATACTGTTATGTTCCAGTAGCCATCGTTGTTATCATCAGATTAATGACTTTGTTACCTTGCTGTGATGATTGTACTTGAGCTGACATGGGCTGAGTGCTATATGGTACTGTGGGTTAACCTGCAGCTTGTATTAATCAAGACTTCTCTTCTGTCTAAACTACATGGGAGAATTATTTTGCATAGTAGAAAACATAAATATACAAATTAGCTGGAACAGAAATTTAAAAAATTCCATTGGAGTTAAAAGAATAGTATCCAGCTAACAATATTGTTATAAAAAAATCTTTAAGTATATTAATTTTATTTTACAGCAGAAGAATCATTTATCATTTGGGAGAAAACTTACATGGAGTTTGGATAATTTTTTTATTAGAATAAAATAAAATGGAGATCAGGACTGAGAATGTCCCAAGCAGACAAAGACAGGCCATGTAAGCAAAACAACCTTGCTTGATTTGTGAATGTAAGCGAAACCAAACTTGCTCTATTTCTTGTAAATGCCTCTAAAAATCAGGAACAAAACTTAAGTTGCCTTCCAAAAATAGTAGAAATAATTACTATTAATCAATTCCTTCTTATCTGGAAATCCCATCATAATAACCAATCATTATAAGGGTTAAACAATTCCCCCATTTTTATTATATAAAGCAAGCCTGTATTAGCTTCTAACCACTTTCAGTTTGAAATCTCCTGGATCTGTAATCTGTACTTTGTGTGTGACAATAAAGTTTAACATCTTCTTCCTAATGGATGTGATTTTTTTTGACAATTTAAAGAAAGCTTTTTTCTTTCATTATTTGTGCTTGGTCAGATCCAAACAATTCTCGAACTATATCACCTTGTTAATTCACTGAATATAAATTCATGGAATATTTGCCATGTGGCAAAGTCTGTGCTAAGTATTGGATGTACAGAGGAGGAGGAGCTGTCCGTAAGCTGAAGGAAATTGCAGTTGAGGCTGGGGGTATTAAAGAAAAAATAATTCATGATAGCAGGCAGACTTTATTCAGGGTGACTACTGCTATAGGAATAGGGACTACCACTTTGGGATTTTGCAGTAGGGGAGAGAGATGGGGCTCAACTTCGAATACAACAAGGAAAAATTGGAATTTGTATTTAAGGAGCAGAGTGGAAGGTCAGTGGATTGAAAATTACTAAGAGAAAACATCAGGGATAAGGAGGAATTATGGCTAAAACCTACCTAACAGAATTCTAGCTGAAAACAGACCATGTTGATCAGAAATCACTTTGGGGATGGTGGAGGATGTGGAACATGATTGAGGGTAATCTGATATTTGGAGTGGGGGTTCGAGCAAACTGACTCAGCAGGATTCTTGCTAAAATTGGGCTCCTAGGGATATACCCAAGCCTGGGGCTTAGTTTGGCTCAGTGGAGCCTAACTAAAGTTTGGTCAAGGAGAGAATTTTTTGAGGGAAACGCAAGTAAAAAAACAATTAAAATGAAACATGGAAACGAAATTCCACCAACCCTTCAAGGCTATAACTCTTTTTTATTTTAAATTTTCCAGATCTTCTAACTAATTCTACAAAGGAAGCAAAACCTTAACACCAAAACAAAAATAATGCCAAAAACAAAAAACTTTTTCACATAGAGGCACAGATACAAGATTCAAAATAAAGTATTAACAAGTATAACCTAACACTATGTTAAAAGAAAAACACCTCAAGAAGTAGTCTTAGGACTTCAAAGATGAGTTGATATCAAGAAATCTTGTTTTGTACTTTATTATATTAACCGGTTAAAGAGGAAATAAAACAATATCATTAAATTCATAGATATTCACCATCATGCTATGAATCTTAGAATTTACTACTAGGGGAAAAAAACTTTTTGTGAACAAGGGTGGGATATTGAGCATCTATCAGAAAACTTTTGCAAAATCATGTCTTCTGGTGATACTTTAAGAGCTTTCTTACTGCAGTCTGGAACAATCCATGCATGGCTACTCTCACATGTCTTCAGCGCTGTACTAGATAATACACCTAAAGTCAAATAAGTATGGTTGATAGTTAACATCTTTCAACGTTGTTGTTAAACTTCTGTCTTCCTTTAATAATCCATTATGTATCCTAATCCTTAGATCACTGGATTTGTTTTGATCTCCTTTATGGTTATTTATTACATTGGATTGTTTACAGAAAAAAAAATCCTTAAATAATGATGTTTGCAACCCAAAAGTCTTAATAAATTAAGTTTTTGATATTTGGAATGCATTTTCCATCAAAAATTATTTTTCTAGACAAGCACACAAAATCTTAGTATTAGGGAATGGATTTGATGAGAAAAAAAGAACTAAAGCACATTCTGTGTAAGTGAAAAACAGAAGTAATACTGAACTAGTGAAATAAAGTACTATGTGGTAACAATAATAAGTTTAAATTATATAAATAGAACATATAATGGAAGATTTTTAATTTACTTTGGATGCCTGTCTTGAAACAAGTAAGGTGAGGTTCTAAGCCCTTACATAGACATTAAAATTTAACAGTACTTGGTTTTTTTAGTTCTTTTTTTCTCACATAAAATTTCACTTCAAAACTGGATTTTTTTTTTATTATTAAAAAAATATTTTGATTACTTTTAAAGAAATCTGTATCTATTAATTGTGGTTCCAGTCCTTTAATGACTTGCAACTGATTTTATGGCTAAGATGAAGTGGGATTATTTTATTCAATAATGAACAGGGAGACATTGATGGAGAGTATGCAACCTCTCTTAGAGAGAAAAGGAACAATGAATTGGTTCTCCTGCTAGCCACTAGGTCATCATGGTTATTATCCAAAGCAGGTATAAATAGTCTTGGGGTGAACATGGAGAAATACAAATAGTCATTTGAAACTATAGAACATTAACCATAGGGATACTCGTGGTAAAGTTTTGATAACTACATAGCTAAATTGAGTAATCTCATCTAACAATTATACTAGAAATAGAGTGTTTGAATCAGTATCCTGTTGTTATATTTGGTGGCAAGTTAACCAGCTATAGTCTAATTTGCCAGAAAATGGTAGAACTCAATAGTGATCTGTTATTTTGGAGTAAAAGCTACTTTAAATACACTGTATTTTATTCTTCCTTTAACTGAGTTGTACTGGACTATCCTTATGCTTTAAAAAAAAATCTAATGTCCCCAAAACTTCTAAAATACTTTCGGCATACCATTTTTTTTTTTTTTTTTTTTTTTTTTTTACTACACACAATTGGCATTCACAAAAACACACATAGTTTTAGCTGTCTTGGAATGACATTAAACAAGTAAACAAAGATAAATCCATAGTTGAAATTTGTGAAAATGCAAAGAAGGAAAGGAATTGGATGCAATGACAGAGTCATAGGGAGGACAACTTTTCCAGGAGGTGATTATAGAAGGTATTGTTCAAGTGGCATTTAAGCTACAGTCTGAAGGGTGACTAGAAATTACCCATGTGGAGAAAGAGAGATTGTGCATTTCAGACAGAATGAATAGTGCATTAAATAATGATAATAATAAACTCTGATGAAAGAAAGATTTGTATTATGAGGAAGTAAAAAATTCTAAATTGGCTGGAGGGTAATTGAGCAATGGGGTAATAGCATAAATTGAGGTTGGAGCTAAATCATGAACTTTTTACATCATTCTGAATATAACAAGGAGATTAAGGCTATAATAATACTATAGCCATGGTAGACACTTTTTTTCTTTTGGAGGATCAAGTAACTAGATCATATATTGGGTAGCGTTATCAATTTTACCCCTTGTTAATAAGCCCCAGAAATGACGGGAGGAAAACCACAGGAGCTTAAAGGCAAGGTAGACCATGTGCCAGGAAACTAGAACTACAGAAATAGCCATTGCAAATGGCAGAAACACAACAAAGGAAATTCTTGGATAAATGTAACAGAAAAAGACAGTGGCAATTCTTGCTTCAGACATAGCTGAATACAGAATGACTGCAGAAAGCTATGTTTCTCCATCTCTTAGCTCTGTTTTTATATGTGTGATTTTATTTTTCATACAGAGTTACTCAGATAGCCAGTAGCATCTCCAAGGTCATATTCTACCAGTTACATAATCCCAGTGAGGTAGTATGACTGCAGAAAGCTATGTTTCTCCATCTCTTAGCTCTGTTTTTATATGTGTGATTTTATTTGGGATCATACAGAGTTACTCAGATAGCCAGTAGCATCTCCAAGGTCATATTCTACCAGTTACGTAATCCCAGTGAGGTAGTGTTTCTTCCTCAGTAATTCCCGTAATAAAAGCCTCCTCTGATTCCAATTTACCTACCTATCCTTGAACCAATTACTATGGGCTGAGAAATGGAATACCCTGCTTGTCCAGACCTGGTTCACCTGCCGAACCCTCAAGGAGGCATGGGGTCAGGTTTTTCTGAATCACATTGGCCAAACATGACTGAAGTTGCAAAGGTGTCACTAAAGGACATCGGAAGATGTAGATGTTAGGTGGGTGACAGATAAGGAAGTGAGGAATTACAGAGACCATCAAGAAACTGAAAATATGAGAAGGGCCGGGAGAAATTAAAGGATGGTAGATGTATTCCAAAGGGATTTCTAAAAACTGGTCCAAGGATACTATAAAAGTACATATTCCAGATCTCCACATAAGACCTACTGAATCAGATGTTCTAGGGATGTGTGTTGTCAATGTACATTTAAAATGAGAACATGATTCTTCAGCACTGTAAAGTTTGAGAACCAGTGGATAAAATTACAGCCAATGAAAGGCATGAAGCTATCTCTAACTCAATGTGTATAGTTTTTCCA
The DNA here is from genome assembly GCF_000696425.1 of Galeopterus variegatus. NCBI lineage: Eukaryota > Metazoa > Chordata > Mammalia > Dermoptera > Cynocephalidae > Galeopterus > Galeopterus variegatus. The sequence goes on along the minus strand of NW_007739056.1, from coordinate 13,071 downwards.
ATTATGATTTTTATGTTTCTTACATGATTTTTACATTACTTGTTAACTGAAGAAAAAAAATAACTGGGTCACAAAATGGACATTTATAATGCTGAAAATTAAAACAAAAACAAACAAAAAACCCTCCAGAAAACTGGTACTTTTATTAGTCTATTTGTATGTAGAGGAAGATGGGCCAAAATCTATTTGAGATCAGTTAAGACCTCTTGGTGATGTTTCTTCAACCCCCAGCCTCTCAGATTTTCTCCACATAGTAACTTAACAGCAGATGAACTGAGTTCTTGGAAACTCAATTTTCAAGTTTTCAAGTGTGAAAACCTGAAAATGAATACCTATGAGTGTCTTTGAACATGAATAAATTAAAAAGTTTTGTTTTGACTTTGAATTTCTTACTCTGCTAAGGCTGGAGTTGAGTGCTTAGTGCTTCCTCAGGGTCAAGTGTATTACACATCATAGATGCTTCCTCAAAAAAAAGAGTGCATCTTTGGTTATTGCAAAGTCTGTTGAGATTTAGCCACCAGGTGTCAGTAAGACTTGCAAAACAATAATAGGGTTTCTCAAAGTTCAATGATTTTGTTCATGCAGTCTTTAGAAGCAAATTAAATATGGTCTTTGGTTATATCTTTGTTGTTGTTGTTCCAGGAAAAGAGATGCAATTCATTGACAGATCCATTGAGCATAGACAGAATTTAAGTATTTTTTTTTCTTTTCTTTCCTCTCTGTTAAGGTTTTACTTCATCACACTTACAGAATATGGGATGGTTTTTAAATTCCGAGAATTGAGTACCTCAAGATTCATAGTGAATGAGATAGTTTAGCTCACCCAGAAGAAAAAGGGTACATCGGAGGCAGGTGATAAGCAGGTAGGATTCCCTGCCAATTATGTGTAACTATGCAAAGTCAATTAACAACAAAGTAAAAACGGTGACCACCCTTAGACAATTTATAATATTAGCCAAACCAATAGGCTGAGGCAATTTTGAAACAAATGAAACGGGGTCTTTTTCTTACTAATTATCTATGTTTTCTATTTGTACTCTCGTTATTATTATCACCATTATCACCATCATTCTTTTCCTTCTGCTATTGTTGCTTATAGACTTTAACATAGATCCATTTGACCCTAGCACCAAACTATCTGAATATGTGAGTTCATTATTTCTGTTTCATATAAACCTTGAATTAAAAATTGAAATTAAATCTGTCACAGCATATCCATGGTATCATTATCAAAAATTATTCTATTGCCTATTGTTCTGCATTCCAGAAGAGGTTTTTTTGTGTTCTGGTAAGTTGTTTGATTTAATTCTACTTCACTTGCAGTTTCCTCCTAGCAGATATTTCAAGCCCTTGGTGTACCAGCCTATCTAGTTAGCCCGAGCAAGGTCACAAAGTGTGTTGATTCATATGGCAATTCTTGTGTGGAACACAAAATTATGCATCATCTTTGAATCAAATCCAATAGAGCAAGATCCCAGCTGTCCTAGTATCTGTTGAAAACCTAAGATTGACCTAGTTTAAACCAGTTCTCAGCATTATTTTGGAGAGTGTTTAGTTTTTGAGACTGCAAGGTAATTCAAGTTTATTTTAGAAAATTTGAAAACACCAGAATGAAAAAGAGACAGCAGCTGTGAATATTTTGACCTACAATTCTAAAATTTTGTTTTGCTGTGTTACTGGTTTCAGTGTACACACTTTTTACAAAGAAAAAGCAATGGATACTGCTAATTTTGAACCAGAAATGACCTATTTCTGAATAAAGTGAAAGACTTTATAGAGCTTTTCTTCCCAGGACAATAAATAATAAGCTACAATGTCCAGATTGTATTGTTTCTATGCCTGACTTGGCGAGCCTCAGTCCCTTGCAGCTATTGCCAGACACTAACGTATATCTTTTTTCCTTCTTCAAATACAACAGATTTCTAGAAACAGAAGTAGGAAAGAATTATTGTATAAAGAGAGACACGAGGTAGAGAGAAAGGTTAAAACAGCTTTGAATGCTTTATAAACTAGGTCCAGTATTATAAGGGAGTGACTTATTTGCCTCTAGCCACAAAAACGTCTGGGTCTGTGGGGAGGGTGGTGAGTGATTGCGGTACTGCTGAGTGAACAGAAACGTATCATGGTTTTTCTTTGTGTGCGCCTGCTGTTTTGCCTCAAGCCTTAATCAGAAATTTGGTTAGTGAACATTCTATTAGTATATGCCAGATTTTAAAAAAAATAATTCTAATTTTTAGTGCTTTTAAACCTTTCCATGTCACCTTTTGTTTTGTTTTGTGTTCCAGTGGGACCCTTTGCCTCAAGCCTTAATCAGAAATTTGGTTAGTGAACATTCTATTAGTATATGCCAGATTTAAAAAAAAATATTCTAATTTTTAGTGCTTTTAAACCTTTCCATGTCACCTTTTGTTTTGTTTTGTGTTCCAGTGGGACCCTAACTCTCTGCCATTTAATTCAGAAGATCCTCATCATTGTCACTAAAGATGTTCTTATTCTGAGTCATTAATGGGTACTTTTTCATTTAGGGCTTTTCAGAGCAAGTCAGTCAGATGTATTTTCAATGCCTAATGTAGTGCCCAGGACAGAGTAAGTACTAAAAAAAATATGAAAAATGTCAATAAATTAAATTTTTAGGAGAAAGCAATCTATTACGAGGTATACCGATACAAAACAAAACTTTTTTTTCATATTTATTACATTTTATCCATTTAGTGGGAATATCTGTCTAATGCAGACAGTTATTTATGTGAGTGGCTGGAGGTATGCATATATTTGAATGATAAATATTGGGCAGGATCACAATAAGACAATATTGGACATATAGATTGTATACAATATAAAATATTTTCATTTGGGGCAATGAATAATAAAAGAAGTAGTGGAGTTCAACGTTTGGTATCAGTGGGCAAGTGGGAACCCCAGTTCACAAAAAGTAATATTGTTGGGAAGAAAACCATACTTTGATAGTGTGTAGGAGAGAAATTGGATCACAAATTGAACTTTGGTTATACTCAAACTGTGAAGTTGGAACATGACCCCAATAAATTAAATTTTTAGGAGAAAGCAATCTATTACGAGGTATACCGATACAAAACAAAACCTTTTTTTCATATTTATTACATTTTATCCATTTAGTGGGAATATCTGTCTAATGCAGACAGTTATTTATGTGAGTGGCTGGAGGTATGCACATATTTGAATGATAAATATTGGGCAGGATTACAATAAGACAATATTGGACATATAGATTGTATACAATATAAAATAGTTTCATTTGGGGCAATGAATAATAAAAGAAGTAGTGGAGTTCAACGTTTGGTATCAGTGGGCAAGTGGGAACCCCAGCTCACAAAAAGTAATATTGTTGGGAAGAAAACCATACTTTGATAGCGTGTAGGAGAGAAATTGGATCACAAATTGAACTTTGGTTATACTCAAACTGTGAAGTTGGAACATGACCTGGGGATATCTCTAGATTTATCACTTTTGATGGTTTTCAGATTGCTTAGGCAGCTAGGATGCCCTTTTAAACTCTCCATCTGACTGACTGGCTGCATCCTTTCCTACAGAGCACGGGACTCTGCTACAGTGATCCCTACATTTATCATGTTCAAATGTGTCTATTTCAATGTGTTTTTCTGAAACTAAAGCAGAAAACCACGTGGAGATTGCAGCTGGTACCCAGTGCAGTATCTCACCTCATGGTATAAGACAATCTTCAAGAGAACATTACTCAGACTTCCCTGCACATAAAGATAAAACATCCCCCAAGGAGGATTATCTAGCTCACTGCATGAATAATCTAGCTGAAGATTTTTCGAAGTGATATGGAACTTCCAAAAATACCCGCAAATATCTTAAAATATTACACATAGTACACAGGTCACTCTCAAGAGAACTTGCATTTTACCAGGACATTTCATTATCAAATATATCTAGATTTGAAATATTGTTTAAGAAGGAATCAGTTTTTCTGTCAATCACGTCGATGTGAATGGCTGACTCAATCGCCTGAAAGAATGATGCAGTACTCAGTAAGGAGTATTGTTATTAAAGTAATAGGAAAAACATTGGCTATATATAAATCAATTAGGTGGCTGCAAAAACTCTGTCTCAAACATATGTAGCAGGTAGGCATCTCTGTTTTACAAGAAGTTTGTTTACTTTCTATAATTAAATTTATGCCAGTATAGCAGAAACATAATTTTATTCAAGATACAGCCAACACTTCCCTTTTTCCTAAAGTGGTACTAAGATTTGGTAAACCTCACATAAGATAAGGCATTGGAAGGACTCACTGGATCCTCTGTATCTTCTTTTTATATGAACAAGATCCATTGTTTCGTCTGGACCACTTACTGGTCAATGTACCCATAAGCTGCCACTTAGGCATTTCTTATTCCTCCCTGTCTTATCCAGTGGATCTATTTCCCCTCTACTCCCATGCCACATTCATGGGCCCAACAATCATGTTGCTATTTCCATGCAAAGCTAGGGCACAGAAATCCCTGAAAGGCTAAGGGGCTGCCTTTTTCTCACCAATTTCATGGTGTTGTCTGGAAAGCAAGGCTCAGACTCTCTTTGGCAGCAGACCACTCATTTTAATATCCTATCCTTACCATGTTGCACCTCTTACTTGCCTCTTTTCCAAGGGAAAATTTTCTGTTTGAGGTGAGAGTGGAGATTCTCCTCTTTAGTCTACTCCTCTTAAATATTTATTGTGTACATAGTGTTTCTCCATTTACTGAGGGAACTAGGCTTTTGGAAGACAATAAGCAGAACAAGTCTCTTTTCTGCCTCATTCCATCTCTCCCATGAGTAGCAAAAGGTCTATCTGCTTAAAATGGAAGATAAGGCAAAAAGTAAAAGGGAGAATATCCCAGAATAAAATCACAACGGGTAATATTTCAAATAAGTTCATTCCTTCATTTGAGTATATTGTGATCAATTTATGATTTTTCTATCAAATTAAAATTAAATATATAATAAATGAAGCTATGTAAATAGAATAACCTATTAGTACATGTATTCATTATTTTAACATCATCCCTTAAACAATTAAGGTACTGTTCCTAGGTGTTCAGGATGGAAAAAGCCCTTTTTTTAAAAAAAGATGCTAATGACTTAGCTGGGCATGGTAACACATAAATAAGTGCCTGAAGTACTATAGATTATAAAAATATGTAGGAAGTGGACTGTGAATAAAGGACACAGAGTTTAATTCTATTCGGGTGGGGAAGAGCTAAGTCTTCACAGAAGTGGCAAACCTTGAGTTAAGTGTGGAAAGATGGCCAGATGTTCCCTTGTTGGTCAGAGCAGTGACAGTCTTCTAGGAAGAGCAGCAGAAATAGAAAAGACACAGCTGCATAGCATAACCAAGAAGGATGCAGACTGAGTGAGTGACTTTGACAAATACAGGAAATATGAGCAGTTTGAAAAAGCAATGGCACAGTGTGGGCTGTTAGGAGAAAAATGAATGAAGATAGAAAATTCTGAAGGATGCTGTGTGTCATTCCTCAGGACCCCGTACACCATTTTGGAAGGTTAGTACTTAAATCAAAAGGTGTTGAGAAACAGTGGATGGTTTTAGAGGTGCTGGGTTGGTAAGACTGAACTTGATCTTAAGGATATCACCTTGATTTCAATTGTGGAGGAAAGACATGAGGAGAGCATAGATAGAAGTAGGGAGGCAATTTTGGAGAATATTCCAGAAATACAGGCAAGCCATCTTTAAAAGGAATCTGGAGTAGTGATGGGGGAGCAGTGGATTCACAATGTTGTCAGGAGGCTGAATCAACAAGACCTACAGATCCAATGCATGTGACTAAAGGAGAAGCAAAACCCTAGAATGACTAGATTTTGGGGCTGGGTCTCTGGCATATGGTTTTATATATTTTACAAGGATAGAAAATAAAAAAGAAGCAGTTCTCTTTGGGGAGAAAAATAATCCAGTGTATAAATGAAATACAAATTAATAATGTGAATTTGACCTTTATAATACTAAGAATGTTGACCTTTTTTTATATACTTATAATAAATGAAGGTTTTGAAATGCTAAATTAAGAGCACACAATCCCAAACTGACCGTACATACTTTTCTCAGTGATCTGTTGTGGATAATTTCAGTATTTTATGTTAAAATTCTACCTGCCACTTGGAGGTTGTAGATCTGGTCAGACTTCAACATCTAGAATCATTATTCTCCTCTTAACTGGTAGCAAAACACCAGTGAATATTTTCACGCCAGTGTAAGACGGTGGACAAGATTTCGAATCTACCACACTTCCTCTTCTTTTAAAGATTTATTAGTTTAAAAAAAAACTTTATGTGGGCCAGCCCCATGGCTCACTCGGGAGGGTGCGGTGCTGCCAGCAAGACGGTGGACAAGATTTCGAATCTACCACACTTCCTCTTCTTTTAAAGATTTATTAGTTTTAAAAAAAACTTTATGTGGGCCAGCCCCATGGCTCACTCGGGAGGGTGCGGTGCTGCCAGTGCTAAGGCCACGGGTTCGGATCCTATATAGGGATGGCCGGTGCACTCACTGGCTGAGTGTGGTGCAGACGACGCCAAGCCAAGGGTTACGATCCCTTTACCAGTCAGGAAAAATACAAAAACAAACAAAAAAAAACAACTTTACCTCACCTGGGGAATTGGCCCATGTCATGTTCTGGACTGTGTTCTTCATATAATGTCTCAGTAATATTAAACCAAAGTCACCACCAGTACCACCAACAATAACAACAAAAACAAACCTTATGAAAGAAGGCAGTAAAAGCTTTGGGGGATGCAATTATGTTTATGCTATAATAGTATGCTTCCTTTTATGATAGATATTATTAAATTTATAGAATTTTATCTTAGTCTGCTAACTAAGCATGTAGTGTTTGATCAGTGAAATCTTTTTGGTAAAGGAAGTAATTTTTAAAGCCTCACATACAAAAAGTTAGCCATAACATTTATAAAAGGTGTTCAACTCTTGATCTGTTAAAGGATGGGGTAGCATGTGACATTAGTTTGAGTTTGCTTTAACTGTCATTTCAGATGTTAAGGCAAGTTTTATTCTAAGGTAAATTTTTTCTCTCTTTCTCTCTTTAACCTTATTGTTCTCTCCTGTGTATTTCCTTTCTGATGTTAGTCACTGTCCAGCAATCTCTACCATAAATGAAATCAATCAGTTGACTCTTTCATTTATTTTGTTTGCTCAACAGCATTTATTGGGTCAGTGAATAAAGGGGAGAAAGTAAATCAACTGCAAGGACTCTGATGAGAGAACAAAAAGCAACAACCTTGTACTGGCCATTGCCACTTGACTACTAGAATGGATTATTTTCCTATGCCATTTTTTTTCCTGTCCTTCTAAACAGAACAATGAAATTAGACTTTTAATAATGTTCTTCTACTTTTCATGAGTGTGTCACATGAAGTGAGAAAGAAGTAACTGCTTCCAGTGGACATCTTGGGAGAGGTGGCACATAGAGGAACAGGACATGATAAATCCATGCAAGAGGACTGTTCTTAGTCACAGGGTAAGCCTACACCGTTGTAGATCTAGTGATTTCAGAGAGGCAGCCCAACCTTGTTGACTTCCCCTTTCAGGGAGAACCTATCATAGTTCTAGAAAAGAAATTATGTGCCCAGTTCTAGAAAGAATGTTCAGGCTTCAGGAGTATCACAACTTGAATCAGAGATAGGGAAAAGTTTATTGGTACCAATGTCACTATTATACGGCCATTATAGCCAACATACTCATATATGCCCTGTCACTATCTTTTAAAAACTATTTATTACTGCACAGCAAATTACCATAAATGTAGTGGCTAAAGATAGCACATATTTATTATCTCAGGAATCCAGACCTGGTTAGCAGGTTCCTCTGCTTCAGTACCTCTGACAAGGCTGCATTCAGGGGTTGGCCAGGGTGGGGAACTCATCTGAGACTCAAATGGGGAAGGATTCACTTTCAAGCTCAAATAGTTGTTGGCTGGATTCAATTCAGTTTGTATTTGGTTATCAGACTGGGGGTCTCAGCCTGTTGCTGATTTTTAGCTAGAAACCATTCTCAGCTCTTTGCCTTGCGGGCTTTTTCAATGGCTACGCCATCTAGCCCAGCAAGGGAGAGAATCAGAAAAGAGTCTCCTAGCAACATGGAAATTACAACCTTATTTAATGTAATCATGGAGGCAATATTCCAGCCCTTTGCTGTATTTTATTGGTTAGAAGCCAGTAACTGGTCCCTTTCATACTCAAGGTGAAGGGATACATACACAAGGCAAGAGTAAAAAGAGGTGAAGATAATCTGGGGTCGCCTTAGAGTGTGTCTGCCACACTATGTATATTTATATTTTTCATTACAAAGTGTAGCAAATATACAGCAGAGTTGAAGAGGCATCAATGATGTAACTAAGAGCATAAATTTTGGAGACAGACCACCTGGGTTCAAATCCTAGTTCTGCTACTAATGAGCTATACACTTAACATTGAGTTAGTTACTTAACTTCTCTGTGCCTCAATTTTCCTGCATATAAAATAGGAAAAATTGTCATGTTCATCTTTTAAGATTGTTGTGGTGATTAAATTAGTTATATATTTAAGCAGCAGAGCAGTCCCATTAAGTGTTTGTTATTATAATTTTTTAGGTAATATGACTAGAACAGATGTACACATCACCTGCATACTCAAGGGCATGTTTGATTTTCCAGAGAGGTCGAAGAGATCCAGTGCTTTACAGACAGAAGCACATCTCCAGGTGTGCCTCCAGCAGTCTTCCTCACGGAGGAAAGGAATGGAGGGAATCGCACGCATCCTTGGAGCTCTTACTTAGGCCACAACTGGAATGCAGAGGCGCTTAGTCCCACACACTGTCCTCTATTTCTTCTCTTAGGGAAAGGAATTAGAATCCTCATATGGTGTGTCCCTTCTGAGAAACAGAAATTTCCACCTTTCTGTGGAACCAAGAATCGTATTACCCCAGTCCCATGTCAACACTTACCATGACCTGAAGGCACTGCATGAATTTGGCTTTCCATCAGCACATGAATATCACTGTTACCTCACTCACTCTCCCCAGCACCTGACCTCCCTTCTGTTCCCCAAAGCAGCCAGGCTCTTTCTTGCCTCAGGGACCTTGCAGATGCTCTTTCTTCTGATTGAGATGCTTTCTCCACACCTCTTCTCACTGTCCCAGATGGGTCTCAGTTTCAACACTACCTTCTCAAGGAAGACTCCACTGAGTTGCAGATGCTCTTTCTTCTGATTGAGATGCTTTCTCCACACCTCTTCTCACTGTCCCAGATAGGTCTCAGTTTCAACACTACCTTCTCAAGGAAGACTCCACTGAAAAAAGTTTTGCCCCTCCCACAGAACTGTTCAGCACATAACTTTTTCTTCCCTAATTTCTATTTTCTTTGTTAGGATGTAAGGTACCTGAGTGCCAAACTCTTTTCTATTGTTTTCTGCAGTAGTGGCAATGCATAGCAGAGTCTCTGGGAATAAATATTTGTTGAATGAATGCATGCATGCATGAATGAAAGAGATCCAAAGGTATGACTGTTGAATTCAATTACATCTTTACAAAGGGGGAGAGAAACCATTTTAGATATTTTAAACTCTGAAGATTTTCAAATAGAATACATTGTTAATAAAATGGTCACATAAAGCTAATTATTTTTTCCTCTAACAATGATCTAATGCTACATCTTATTCTTCATATGGAGAGCATTTTAGTAAGAGATGTTAGTTAAATTAATAATTTTATTCAGGAGCTTAGAAACAATGATTTATCAATTGATAAACGAGTTCATATATTAACCAGGAGGCTGAGTTTAACAATCAGCTATTAATCATGTGCTGATTGGTTTTGAAATAACTAGTTGTTTGATCTGATTATTTTCACCTGGAATATCTATTGGAGTGCTACATTCAGCATGCCCAGCACTGGACTGCCAAAAATAATCATATTTCCAATATTATGGGAAAAGTCTCACAGTAGTATACTGTTAAATAAAAAAAGTTTTATACAAATTCTACACACTGTGTGAACTCTATTTTTCTAGGAAAAACATTCTTTAGTAACATAACCGACTATTAAAAGTGATTATTTCTAGGGTATGTTTGGCTTATGGGTGATTTTAAATTTATTCTATCTGCTTTTGTGCTTTTTGGTAATCTTTCTACTTCAAATAATTTTTAATAAGGGAATTTTCTAATGCAACTACAGGAAGTGTCTCTGTGTGTGAACATCTTAGTAGTTGAAAATCAATGAATAATTGAGCCCAGTGTGGATTTAAGTATTAAAGTCCTTTTAAAATGAAAAGAGAATATGAACCAGCTACATTAATTAAACCTCTAGGACACAGACAAATGGACTAACAATGGTTAAGCAAAGTTTGGACAGGAATCTCAAGGAAGCGTTTCAAGCAGTGGGTGGTGCTTGTGTAAAAAACACCCTGCCAAGAAGAGCAGTAGAGCAGTCCCCTGGTGCCACTTCAGGAGAACAGAAAGAGCACTTAACAGGAGAGACCCCCGAGGACTAATATTATATTTATTAGTGGCTAAATTCACTGCAGAAGTCAGATAGGTAGTTATGAGGACTCTGCTAAGTCTCTAGTGCTTGATATATCTGTGTTCAGACAATAACACTTTGGCGGTGCAGGCCAAGGTCACAAAAATTGGTAGATAAAAATTTTGTTTTTAACATTTGTCCATTCTAAAGACTTAGTTCCCACACATTAATTCAAAATTATTTCTGAGCCTCCATATTTGCTAATTAATTTTCTAATATGCAGCATAAAAGCAAGAAAAAGCCCGTCTCTTTTATAGCTCATTCATTTTTACATTTCTCTCTCTGTACTACTCCTTCTCTATTAACACAAAGATTCCTTCTATTTTATATAGCTGTAAAAACCAGCAGGTTTCTCTCTTAATCAGTGTTGTCTAGGTTCATTGCCCGAAGGCTTAGATCGTTAGTAATACAGGTCATTAGTTGATGTTTCCAGCATACAGAGACTGTCAAATGATCCCCTCATTTAATCTCCCCATGATTAGAAACAGGCCCAAGCTTGTGGTATTTAGTAATTTTATTTTCTACTTGTAGGAGAGGTAAAAGGCTACCTCTTGGAAACAAAAGCTTTTAAAAACTGCTTGTGGCTTTATAGCTGCTTGAAGACTTGAAAAAATAACAGATTGTATAAAGGCACTCAAAGCCAAAACAAGGGAGAAGATGCAAAGAATTGGTATCTGCTGCACCCCGGGTTTCTTCAAGGAGCTGAATTAAACGTGAAAAGGAAGTCCTATCTAGCCGTGGGCAGCCCTAACTCGCCTGCCCTCCTTACCTTACATCTTCGCACTGTCTGATTTCCAGCATTCTAATTGAAAAGGCACTTTGTAGTAAAAAGCTCTGTCTGAGTCACTTTGAAATCATGATCCTCAGGTTTTCTTTCTGGCAAATATTTCTTGGAGATCACTGGGCTTGTTAAACAGTTTTGTGTTCAGAAACTTCTAATGTTAGAATGGGTATAATCCAGACACCTTGGTATAGAAAAAATAGCAGTCAGTTCCCCAGGGCTCACTGGAAAGGCTCTATGTGCTTGTCCCCCACCCTTGCCTTGTATCCTTGGGACCCCAACGCCGTGGACAAAGGAAGCACCTGGTAAATACCTACGGTGGCAGATCATAACTATACAGACCAATCGCTGTCTTTAGTGGGAGTCAGCTTATTTCCTCCATGCACCCAAAGGAAGAGTGAAAACTTATAAAGTATTAGAAGCTTTGTAAAGGAGGAAAAATGGTTATATTTGTCTGGAATTTAAATAATCTTAAGGGAGATTAAGCATTTAAGAAGTCTGGACACAACAGAATTTTTTTGCAATTCTTTTTCAAATGTTGGAAATAAGATTAATGAATGTAATTATAGGTTTGTTTCTCCATTCTTCCAGTACTTTCCTCAGCATTATGTTGTGCAATGAGTATTGTCATATAATAATTGGCATAAGAAAGTGATTTTTAATGAAAAGTCTATGTTTTTATAGTTCTTTTTCATACAGAAAGATTGCCTGTTTTATTTTTTAAAGTTTTTTGAGACAGGATAATACATGAGCCAATTAAAAAGAAAAGAAAATGGCAAACAGGATTTAAAGCCCAACCTAATAAAAAGCATAATCAGTTTCATTATAGAGACCACCTTTTATCAAATAGCTGAATTAGCTGCTTTAGTGAATCTGCTCTACTTTGTGTAGTCTGCATATCTTTGAGCATTCAGGGCCTTACTAACTTGAAATTTGAGGCAGAGTATTCCAGAGTTACTTCTTCATTGATATGCGCCCCTCTGTGAGGGTTTATTTTATGTCTCAACTTGAATGGGCTAAGAAATGCCCAGACAGCTGGTAAAATATCAGTTCTGGGTTTGTCTGTGAGGATATTTCCAGAAAAGATTAGCATTTGAATCAGTAAGTTAAGGAGATATATGTTCTCACCAATGTGGATGAGCATCATCCAATCCATTGAGGGCCTAAATAGAACAAATAGGCAGCAGAAGGAAGAATTTGCTCTCTGTTAGAGCTGGAACATCCCTCTTTTACTACCCTCTGACATCAGTGCTCCTGATTCTTGGGCTTCCAAGCTTGGAACCAGACTTATACTATCAGGCCCACAAGCCTTCGGACACAGGCTGAATTATACCACTGGCTTTCCTGGTTCCCCAGCTTGTAGGCAGATCGCACATCATGGGACATCTTGGCCTCCATAATTGCATGAGCCAATTCCCATAATCTTTCTCTCTCTCTCTCTCTTTCTCTTTCTCTATAATATATATAATAAATTATATATTATATGTTATACGTATATTGTATGTATGTTCTGTCCAGAGAAGCAGAACCAATGGGTTGCATCTGTTTCTCTGATGAACCCTGACAAATATGCCTTCTTTTAGTAAACAAGGTTCGCACAAAAAGAAATGACAGGAAAATGTGTCGTTTTCTGTGGCAGACACTTTCCCAGCTTTATCTCTTTCGCTCTTAACAAGGATTTTACCCTGGGTAACTCATCATTATTTCCACTTTACAAATAAAGATA
>NW_007739055.1:38528-39153 GCF_000696425.1 Galeopterus variegatus | reverse complement strand
CGTGTGTTTGTGTGTGTGTGCGTATGTGTTTGTGTGTGTATGTGTATGTGTTTGTGTGTGTGTATGTGTATGTGTTTGTGTGTGTATGCGTATGTGTTTGTGTGTATGTATGCATGTGTGTGTATGCATATGTGTTTGTGTGTGTATGCGTATGTGTTTGTGTGTATGCATGTGTGTGTATGTGTATGTGTTTGTGTGTGTATGCGTATGTGTTTGTGTGTGTATGCATGTGTGTGTATGCGTATGTGTTTGTGTGTGTATGCGTATGTGTTTGTGTGTGTATGCATGTGTGTGTATGCGTATGTGTTTGTGTGTGTATGCGTGTGTGTTTGTGTGTGTGTATGCGTATGTTTGGGTGTGTGTATGCGTATGTTTGTGTGTGTATGCGTATGTGTTTGTGTGTGTATGCATGTGTGTGTATGCGTATGTGTTTGTGTGTGTATGCGTGTGTGTTTGTGTGTGTGTATGCGTATGTTTGGGTGTGTGTATGCGTATGTTTGTGTGTGTATGCGTATGTGTTTGTGTGTGTATGCATGTGTGTGTATGCGTATGTGTTTGTGTGTGTATGCGTGTGTGTTTGTGTGTGTGTATGCGTATGTTTGGGTGTGTGTATGCGTATGTTTGT
>NW_007739055.1:34573-35611 GCF_000696425.1 Galeopterus variegatus | reverse complement strand
AATAATTCATCTAGTCCAGTATACCTAACATGATTCCAACATATAAGTAACACAACATTCTTCACGAGAGAGTGTACGTTCTTTTCATTTGCATTGTGAGTCTTTGAAATGAGCTGTGCATTTCACAGGCTGCAGGTCTCACTTCAGACGAGCCACATTTCAAGTGCTCAGTATCCATGTGTGGCCAATGGCCCTCATAGGACAGTGCAGCTCTGTAGCCCTCCCCAGCAGACAGGAGGCCGGGAACCAGGCTGAGTCCTGAGGGACTGGCCAGAGCAGGGCTCGGAATGCTTGCTGAACAGGTGCCTGGGAGAGTGGACACTAGAATAAATGTCCTGGAATGAGGGGGAGGAGCACGACTTAAAAAAGAAGAGTAGGGAGCTTCTTAGTCCGTTCTGTGCAGAATACCTGAGACTGCGTGACTCCCAGTAATCGGAAATGTATTGCCTCACAGTTCTGGAGGCTGCAAAGTCCGATATCAAGGTGCCGGCCCTGGCGAGGGCCTTCTTGCTGCATCATGACAGGGCTGAAGGCCAGGGGGCAAGAGGGGGCGGGAGGGGGCTGAACTCGCTCTTGTAGAACAGCACCGAACCCACCCAAGGGAGGAGCTCTCATGGCCTAATCACCTCTTAAAGGTTCCAACTCTTAATACCATGCCACTGGCCCTTCAATTTGATCATAAGTTTGGAGGGGACAAACATCCAAACCATGGCAGGAGAAAAGGAGAAATGGATGATCAGTGAATAACATGCCCTGGGGCTCCTGCCCCATTGCCTGCTCCCCTCTCCCTGCACCTGCCCCGACGCCTGCTCCCCTCTCCCTGCACCTGCCCTGCCACCTGCTCCCCTCTCCCTGCACCTGCCCTGCTGTGTGCTCCCCACCCAAGAGCTTCCCTTTCCTTCTCCACTTCTGCTAGGTCGATCCTGATCCTCCTCTCCATGCAGAATTGTGCTTCCTCTCTTGGTTCTTCAACAACCTGCTGTCCCATGACAAGCACTACTTGGTCACCTGGTACATATCCTGGAGCCCATGCTGCGA
>NW_007739055.1:29266-34112 GCF_000696425.1 Galeopterus variegatus | reverse complement strand
ACAGGCAGGGGCTTCGCAGGCTGTGCTGGGAAGGGGCCCAGGTGAACGTCATGTCCTTCCAAGGTGAGAAGTGGGGGCGGGCTTCTGGGCTTTGGGAGGGGCCAGGGTGAGGGAGGGCAGGTGTGCGATGCAGCAGGATGAGGGCCCCAGGGCAGCCGCACAGGACGGAGCCAGCCCTGATCCCAACTGGCCGCCAGGAGACAGGCCCCAGGGAGGGCGGCCCGGAGGTCAGGGAGCAGGGCCCGCTCAGCCCTGGCTGCTTCCTGCCTCTTCTATTTCAGAATTTCAAAGCTGCTGGGGAGAGTTTGTGTACAACCAGGGAATGCCCTTCAGGCCTTGGAAGAAAGTGACGACAACTTTTCACTTCCTGAACTCCATGCTGGGGGACATTCTCAGGTGAGGGGCTTCCTGGGGCTCCTCACCTCCCCCTGTCACCTCAGCTTCCCTGTCACCTCGGCTCGCCCCCTCAGGCCTTCCCTCCACTCTGACCAGCTCCCCTCCCTGCCTGGCCTCCTGCCTGGCCGGCCCTGGGCTGCTCCCCATCACCGTCTCCTCCCTGCTTCCCTGGGCCCCTCCTGGAAAAGACCCCTTTCTCCCTGCGGAGCCACCTCCATGCAGCCCAACGTCTCCTTCCCCCCAGCCTCAGAGCCCCCCTAACCTGGCTCCTGCCATCACGACATAGCAACCGAATCTTGTGTTACACTGAACATAAACGGGCACGAAAACACATAAGCGTGAAAATCAGAAGCTTTGAGAAATATCCTGCGAGGCAGCCTTGACTTATCAGAGAAGGCACCTCCTCCGTGAAGGTGACCCGTAGCTGCCAGGGCTGCCTTAATAAGCGCCCGAGACCAGGCGCCAGTCACCAGGGAGTGACTTCTCCCGGTTCTGGAGGCTGGATGTGCACGATCAGGGGCTCAGCAGGTCACTTCTCCTGAGGCCCCTCTTCCTGGCTTGCAGAGGGCCGCCCTCTCTCTGTGTCCTCACATGGTCTCTCCTCTGTACGCACACGTCCCCCGTGTCTCTCTGTGTCCTGATTGCCTCTTGTTGTAAGACACCGGTCAGGTCTGGTCAGGACACACCATCGGCCTCACTTTAACTTGTCACCCTTTAAAGTGTGTGTCTCCAAGTGCTCTCATCCCCTCAGGTACCGGGGTTAGGGCTTCCACACACGCATTGGGGGGACCCAATCCAGCCCGTGACAGTGACCGAGGGCCTTTGTGGCCGAGCCTGGGTGGGGAGCGTGGATGGAACAAAGCAGTCCTTGTTCTGTGGGTCGGCCTCCTGGGTGACCCCTCACCTGACGCTGCCACCCCTTCCATCCACCCCTGCTGCCCCTCGAGTCCCCAGCCCGTCACTCCCCTTCACCCCCAGCCCTCCCAGAGAAGCAGCTGGCGTGGGCTGCAGCCTGGGGAGGGTGCTGCAGGGGGAGCCGCAGGAACACGTCCAGTGGTCACGTTCACACTTAAGTAAGATTTTAGGAAATAACATGAGGCCGGAGACTGTGTGAGCTTTTCCAAAAAGCAGAATAGAACATAAGACAGGCCCCCAAGGCCCAAATGGGACAGAGAAAAGGCAGTGCGGGCCTCGAGGTGAAGCAGCAGCAAACCCCTGGGTCCTGGACCTAAGGAGCCAACCCCAAGGGAGTGTGGGGAGCAGGCGAGGAGCATGGAGATCATGGGAGGAGCACGGAGAGCAGGAGAGAACACACGGAGCAGGGGAGAAGCACAGAAAGCAGGGGAGAAGCACGGAGAGCAGGGGAGGAGCACGGAGAGCAGGCGTGCAGCACGGAGAGCAGGGGAGGAGCATGGAGAGCAGGGGAGGAGCACGGAGAGCAGGGGTGCAGCACAGAGAGCAGGGGAGAAGCACTGAAAGCAGGGGAGAAGCACGGAGAGCAGGCGAGGAGCATGAGGAGCAGGTAGGAGCACACGGAGCAGAGGAGGAGCACGGAGAGCAGTGGTGCAGCACGGAGAGCAGGGGAGGAGCACGGCACGGAGCGGGGGAGGAGTGTGGGGTGGTCTTACGAGGAATCTCTGTCTTGAGTTTCTCCCACCTTTGTTCACAGGGGCTTGGATGAAGACACATTCACTTACAACTTTATAAATGACCCTTTGGTCTCTGGGCGGCACCAGACCTACCTGTGCTACAAGGTGGACCTCCTGAATGGTGACACATGTATCCGACCTGGCTGCCTGCGTAACCAGGTGACCTTCCCGGCCCAACTGCATCGAGTCAGTGCCCTCCCCAGTCCAGGCACAGTCTCAGGTAGAGGCCCTCAGTGGCACATGTGTGTCCCATAGTCCCTGTCACCTCTGGTCCCTGCAGCTGCTGACGCTCTGTCCTGAAGTCAGGTGGACACATGGGCTCAGGTGACTCTCCATGCTTGGTGGCTACAAGCCCACATTGGAAACTGGTCACATGTTCCAGGGCCTGGTCCCACTACCCAGTGTCACCTCTGGTTCCAAGGTTCAGCCACTTACTTGCCTCTGTGTCCCTGAGGAGGAGTCAGGAGCAGAAGGAAAAGGCGTCTACACAAGGACCAGGGGGTGTCAGGTGTGCCCAAGGCCAAAGAGGTTCCTGAGGACCATGCCCAGGACTCCCCTCCTGAAAACGACTCTCACAGAGAACATCTTTAGAAGGGGTCAACTTGAGCATTAGGGCCTATGTGACATCACAGGGCAGGGGCCGCAGCACCTGCTCATGGGCGTATTCCTGGCAGAAGCGAGACAGAGGCAGGAGAGGCCGTCCTGAGATCCTATCCTGGCCGCGGTGGAGCCCACAAGAAGGCCAGGGAATGGGCACCATGTCAGGATGTCAGGGATTGTCAGGCATTTGGGGAGGAGCAGGGACTGGCCAGGCCAGGCGGCCCCAGAGCCCGAGGGACCTTCTTCCCTGGCCCTGCTCAGGACGGGCTCTGGCAGGGGAGGTTCAGTTCTGCTGGGCTCTGGTCCAGGGTGTGGGGCTGCTCTGGTCACTACTAGGAAATGGGCCTGGCAGGACACACCTACTGCCTTGGAGGGACTTGCAGGGTTGCTGGTCCCCACAACTGTCTCAGGGGCTACACCTTCCCCAGGGACGTCGCACGGCCCCTTCTCCACTCTTCCTGGGTCAGCCATCACACCCCTCACCCTCTCCGCACCCTCCCGTCAGCTCCCTCTCTGCCCTGGCATCTTAGACTGACCTGCTCCCAGCACTCTGCAGTTTAGGGAAGTCTCCATAATTCTATGAGTCACAACAATGACAATCATCCCATGACCCAGGGACGTCCCCCCTCGGAGTGGAACATGCCAGGGTTCCATCCGCCCATTCTTCTCGGCACAGGGAGCCCTTTGGGAGGAGTCTGTATCACTCTGGGTCTGTGCACAGGGTGAAGCACAGGGTAGAAGCTTCTAGAAGTACTGGTACACAAGCAAGGATGAGTGGTAGGGGAATAGCTGGGTAGGGGGTAAATCCCCCCATGAAGGAGCACACCCAGGTCACTGGCATCAGTCCCCCGACCTTGGGCTCAGCTGGCCTCCCCGTCCCTCCTCCAGCTCGTCAGCTCCTCCCTGCAGAGACCACCTGGGTGAGGGTCCCGAAGGTACTTATATGTAGAGCAAAATTAGAGGGGGCTCAAAATTCAATAATCAGAGAAATCTTATTAGAAAGAAATATTTAAAAATCCTAATGTAATGCACAAATTCCTTGGAGAACGAAACATGAGCATTTAAAATGAAGACACACGTAACAGTGCTGCGTGGAGTACATGGGAGCCGAGGCTGAGTCAAAAGCCATTGCTCCTGATCTACCTGCATTTAAATGGTTGATATTTTGTTTATCTTGGAGTTTCAGCATTAATTTCGAAATGTTAATGATTGTGCTGAAAGCCATTCATCTTGATCACCACATGCGGTGCCCTCTAATTTTGTGCTGGAGCCAGTGCCTCGCCAGCCTGCGCCTGCTCCTGCCCTCCCTCCCTGTCCCCAACAAATGACCTCACGCTTCTCTTTCTCTTTCTCACAGGGTGGTTATGAGCCCAGGCTACGCCGCCATGCAGAGCTGTGCTTCCTGGACCTGCTGAATTCCTGGCAGCTGGACCCCGCCCTGCGCTACAGGGTCACCTGGTTCATCTCCTGGAGTCCCTGCTGCAACTGTGCCCAAGAAGTGGCTGCATTTTTGGGTTGGAACAGCCACGTGCAGCTGCGCATCTTCGCTGCCCGCATCTATGACTGGCTCCCAGGATACGAGCAGGGGCTGCGCACACTGCAGGGGGCTGGGGCGCAGATCGGCATCATGAACTTCGAGGGTCAGAGTGGAACCCTTGGGGTGGACGGGGGTGGTGGATAGAGACAGGACCCTGGCAAGTTGCTGGAAAGGGGTGCAGAGGATTAGCAGGTAGAGAGGCCTTCGTTTGCTGCCTGCAGAGGCCATGGCTAGATCTGGGACCACACTTGGGGCTCTATTGGAAGAGACAGTCCAGGCCAGGACACGGGGTCCCGGGGAGGGAGGGAAGGTGTTTGGAAGTGGAAGAAGGACTTGGGGGCTTCCAGAAAGAGAAGAACTGGGCTGGCTCAGCTTCCAGTGGGAAGAAAGAGTTTGCTGAGGAAGCCAAGTCCCTAGGGAAGGAAATAAAAAGCAGTGGACTGAAATTATGATGTGCAAGTCTGTCCCCAAGAGTCATAGACCCTGTTTTCTCTCCCTCCCCACAGCTGGAGGCTGACTCTCTCCGCTGTCTGGTTTCAGGGTTTAGGCACTGCTGGGACACCTTTGTGGACCACCAGGGAAGGCCCTTTCAGCCATGGCGTGGGCTGGATGAACACAGTCAAGCCCTGTGGAGGAGGCTGCGGGACATTCTCCAGGTGAGGGT
>NW_007739055.1:24184-28266 GCF_000696425.1 Galeopterus variegatus | reverse complement strand
ATTTGAAATTTACTGTCAGCAATTTTGAAATGTATAATACTCTGTTATTAACTATATTCACCATGCTGTGCAATAGATCAAAGAAAAACATTTCCACTGTCTTTACGACATTTTGTACGCTGTGACCAGCATCTCCCTGTTCCCTCCACACCCAGGCTCTGCAACCCCCATTCTACTCTCTGCTTCTAGAGGTAGATTCCTTCAGATTCCAGATATAAGTGAGAACATGTTGAACTTGTCCTTCAATTCTATGCACATTGTCACAAATGACAGAATTTCCGTCCTTTTCAAGGCTGACTTGTATTCTGTTGTGTTTATATAGCAGATCTGCTGTATCCACTCATTAGCTCATGAACATTTAGGTTGATTCCGTAACTTGGCCATTCTGAACAGCGTTGCAAGGAACATGGGAGTGCTCGCATCCCTTTGACACAGTGGTTTTCAGTCTTTTGGGTAAATACCCAGAAGCGGGATTGCTGGATCATACAATAATTGTATTTTAACTTCTTTGAAAAGCCTCCATAATGTTTTCCACAATGGCTGTACTAATTTACATTCCCACAATGTACCACATTCTCACCGACACTTGTTTTATTTTGTCTTTTTCATAATAGCTATTCTTGCAGATGTGAGATCTCATTG
Organism: Galeopterus variegatus; assembly: GCF_000696425.1. NCBI lineage: Eukaryota > Metazoa > Chordata > Mammalia > Dermoptera > Cynocephalidae > Galeopterus > Galeopterus variegatus. The sequence goes on along the minus strand of NW_007739055.1, from coordinate 27,624 downwards.
TGCTTCTAATTTGCATTTCCCTAATGATTAGCAATGTTGAGCATTTTTTCGTTCAATCATACCTTAAAGGTATTATCGGTTCGGTTCCAGATCACCACAATAAAGCGAATATCACATTACATTGGCTCACACAGATTTTTTGGGTTTTTAGTACATATAAAAGTTACGTTCACACTATAGCACAGTCTATTAAGTGTGCAGTACCATTATGTCTAAAAAACAATGTGCATACCTTAGTTAAAAAATACTTTATTGCTAATGATAAATAAAAAATGCTAATGACCACTTGAGCTTTCAGCAAGTCATAATCTTTTTGCTGGTGGAGGGTCTGGCCTCAGCGGTGATGGCTGCTGACTGATCAGGGTGCTGGCGGCTGGGGGTTGGGGTGGCCGTGGCAATTTTTCATAATAAAATGACAATGGAGTTTTCCGCATAGATCGTCTCTTCCTTTCATGGAACATGTCTCTGTAGCGTGTGATGCTGTTTCATAGCGTTTTGCCCACAGTAGAACTTCTTTCAAAATTGGAGTCAGTTCTCTCAAACCCTGTCATTGCCTTATTAACTAGGTTTATGTGATACGTAAGTCCTTCATGGTCACTTCAACAATGTTCACAGCATCTTCACCAGGAGCAGATTCCATCTCAAGAAGCCACTTTCTTTGCTCGTCCGTAAGAAGCAATTTCTCATCTGTTAAAGTTTTGTCATGAGATTGCAGCAACTCAGTCCCATCTTCAGGATCCACTTCTAATGCTCTTGCTGTTTTCACCCCATTTGCAGTTACTCCCTTTACTGAAGTCTTGAACCCCTCAAAGTTATCCATAAGGGTTGGAATCAGCATCTTTCAAAATCCTGTCGATGTTGATGTTTTGACCTCCTCCCATGAATCACGAATGTTCTTAGTGGCATCTAGAATGCTGAATCCTTTCCAGAAGGTTTTCATTCTACTTTGCCCAGATCCATCAGAGGAATCACTACCTACTGCAGCTGTAGCCTTATGTGTTTCATAAATCTTGAAAATCAAAGTTACTGCTTGATCTGTGGGCTGCAGAATGGATGTTGTGTTAGCAGGAATGAAAACAACATTCATGTCCTCGGACATCTCTGTCAGAGCTCTTGGGTGACCGGGTGCATTGTCAATGAGCAGTGACATTTTGAAAGGAATCTTTTTTTCTGAGCACCAGGTCTCAACAGTGGGCTTAAAATGTTCGGCAAACCATGCTGTAAACAAGCATGGAGGTTGTGTTAGCAGGGATGAAAACAGCATTCTCGTCCTCGGACATATCTGTCAGAGCTGTTGGGTGTCCGGGTGCATTGTCAATGAGCAGTGACATTTTGAAAGGAATCTTTTTTTCTGAGCACCAGGTTTCAACAGTGGGCTTAAAATGTTTGGCAAACCATGCCGTAAACAGATATGCTGTCATGCAGGCTTGTTTTCCGTTTGTAAGTGTGCTGACAGAGCACAGGCAGAGTAGACTTAGCATCGATCTTAAGGGCCTAGGATTTGGGGAATGCTAAGTGAGCATTGGCTTTAACTTAAAGTCACCAGCTGCGTTAGCACCTGGCAAGAGTCAGCCTGTCCTCTGAAGCTTTGGAGACAGGCATTGACTGCTCCTGTCTAGCTGTAAAAGTCCTAGATGGCATCTTTTTTCAATATAAAACGGTGTCATTCACATTGCAGCTCTGTTGCTGAGTGTAGCCCCGTCACACGCGAGCCGCTGTCTCAGCTGGATCCGCTGCATCACTGGCTGCAGCCCCGCATCAGCACCTGCTGCTGCACCTTGCGCTCTGCTGGGACGGAGCCGGCTGCTTTTCTTAAACCTCATGAACCCTCCTCCGCTAGCTTCAGACTTTTCTTCCGCAGCTTCCCCAGCCCGCTCAGCCTTCACACAAGTGAAGAGTTAGGGCCTTGCTCTGAGTTGGGCTTTGGCTTAAGGGAATGTTGTGGCTGGTTTGATCTTCTCTCCAGATCACTACAGCTTTCTCCATCTCAGCCATGGGCTGTCTGCTTTCTCATCACTCGTGTGTCCACTGCAGCAGCCCTTTCATTTCCCTCAAGAGCTTCTCCTGCATTCACAACTGGGCGGCCTGCTGGGTGCAGGCCCGAGCTTCCGGCCCACCTTGGCTTTCGAGACGCCTTCCTCACTGGGCTTGTGCAGCTCTGGCTTTGATTGCAAGTGAGAGACGTGCGACTCTTCCTTTCTCTTGAACACACAGAGGCCGCGGTAGGGCTACTAATTGGCCTTATTTTAATATTGTTGTGTCTCGGGGAATAGGGAGGCCTGAGGAGAGGGACAGCGATGGGGGACGGCTGATCAGGGGAGCAGTCAGAACACACGACACGTTTATCGATGCAGTTCCCCGTCATATGGATGCAATTCATGTTACTGTTGCAATCTAGAACGATTGCAGCAGCAACATCAAAGATCACGGATCACAGATCACCACAACAGACGTAATAGTGATGGGGAAAGTTTGAAATTTTGCAAAAATTGCCAAAATGTGATAGAGAGACACGGAGTGAGCACATGCTGTTGGATGAATGGCGTCGATAGACTTGCTCGGTGCAGGGTTGCTACAGACCTTCAATTTGTAAAAAACACAGCATCTGTGAAGCAGGAGAAAGGGAAGCGTGAAGACGCGAGGGGCTGCCCACCCGCTGCCCGGGTCCCTCGCCCGTTTTTAATTGGATGTTTTTGTTTTCTTGCTATTGAGTTGTTTGACCTCCTTATATAGTTTGGATGTGAACCCCTTCCTGGAAGCGTGGCTTGCAGATTTTTTTCCCAATTTGTAGGCTGTCTCGGCACACTACTGTTTCCTTTGCTGCAGAGAGGCTCTTTAGTTTGATGTAATCCCATTTGTCTATTTTTTGTTTTGTCGCCTGTGCTTTTGGGGTTAAATCCAAAACATCAAAGCCATGTAGTTTCTCCCCATGTTTACTTCTGGTAGTTTATGGTTTCCAGTTTTACATTTGTCTTTAATCCATTTTGAATTGACTTTTGTATGGTGTGAGACAAGGGTGCAGGTTTATTCTTCTGTCCAGGATATCCAGTTTTCTCAACAGCATTTATTTAAGAGACTGTCCATATTCTTGGCTCCTTTGTCAGAAATCAAATGATCATACATGTGTGAGTTTGTGTTTGGGCTCTCTAGTCCGGTCAATGTACCTATTGTTTTTTGCCAGTACCATGCTGTTTTAATGACTCTAGCTTCTGACTGGATAATTTTAAATGTTCTATCTTCCAGTTCACTGATTCTTTCTTCTGCTTGATTAAAGCTGCTGTGAAATCTTTCTATTGGATTTTTCAGTTCAGTCATTGTATCCTTCATCTCTAGGGTTTCTATTGGGTTCTTTGTTATTATTTCTTTTTTTTTTTTTTTTTTTTTTTTTTTTTTTTTTTTCCGGGTCCCGCAACGGATTGCAACCCTCCGTGTTGCCCCCG
>NW_007739055.1:16730-23734 GCF_000696425.1 Galeopterus variegatus | reverse complement strand
TTCTATTGGATTTTTCAGTTCAGTCATTGTATCCTTCATCTCTAGGGTTTCTATTGGGTTTTTTTTTATTATTTCTTTTTTTTTTTTTTTTTTGTCTTTTTTTGTCTTTTTTCCGTGTCCAGCAACGGATTGCAACCCTCAGTGTTGCCCCCGCACCGGGCCGGGGACCGGCAACGGGATTGCAACCCTCAGCGTCGCCCCCATGCCTCGCTCAGCCAGTGAGCGGGAACCGGTCTGTATGTGGGATCCGAACCCTCAGGCGGGAGCGCCGCCGCGCTTCCCAAGCGGCGCACTATCCAGTGCGCCACCGGGCCGGCCCTCTTTGTTATTATTTCTATTGCTTTGTCAAACTTCTCACTTTGTTTTCCAAATTTCATTAAATTTTCTATCTATGTAATTCTTGTAAACTTCTTTATGAGTATTATTCTGAATTCTTTGTCAGTCATTTCATAGATCCCTTCCCGCTTCCAGAGCCTTCCTGACTTCCTCCCTGTCTTCCCTCCTCTGCCATCATCTCCTCCAACCCCTCCAGCACTGCAGACAGAATAATTCCTACCTCAACCCCTAACAGTTGTTGTCAAGTTGTGACTTAGTTTCAGCCCCTGAGATGTGAGCAGAAGTCTGCTGCGGACAGGCCTGGGGCAGCCTTTCCTCTGGGAAAGTCCTGGCTGAGCACATGGTGACAGCTGCCAGCGGCGGGGCTCAGGGTGACAGGTGCAAGTGGCTGGGCTCAGGGTGCTGCAGCTCATGGACATGAAGGCCAGAAGGAGATCTGGTGCCCCAAGGGCTCATGCTGTGCAGGCCACTGTCCAGGGGCAGAGCTCACCCTCCCTGTGGGAAAGCCCTGTCCCTCCCTGGCTCCCTTTCCAGGGGAGTGGAATGCAGAAGTTGTGGGGACTGCAGGACCCTGGCTGCTCCCCAAGGGCACCTGTATTAGGCCATTTATGTTGCTTATAACAAAATAGCTGCAACTGGGTGATTTATGAAGAAAACAAAATTTATTGCTTACAGTTTCTGAGACTGGGAAGTCCAAAGTCCATCTGGTGGTGGTGACAGTGACCCAGGGGTCTCACATTGCAAGATGGTGAAAGTAGAGAGAGCAAGAAGGACTCTCCTCTTCTTTTAAAGTCCTCAGAACCATGCCCCTGACCACCACTTTTAACCCATTCACTACTGCACAGTCCTACAATCCAATCACCTCTTTAAGGCTCCACCTTTCACTTACCATAATAAGATTTCCTACCTTCTTAACACTCACAGTGGGGGCCAGGGTTCTAATACATAAAACTTGGGGCTACACTTCAAGCTGGGGAGTTTGGAGGGACATAATTCAATCCACTACAGCACGTCTGTCCTTCTTTCCAGTAGTGACACTTGCTTCTATCTCTGCTCTCAGTGCGCGGCCTGTGACTTCCAACCTGGCAGTGTGAGACGTTGTCACTCAGTGCAGGTCTGTGAGTTCTGGGTCCTCTCCTGCAGGTTTATCTGACTTTTACTCAAACGAGGGTGATTAGTGTGACCCTTGCCCCACATTAAGGTGCACTACAGAAGAGAAATGCGTTTGGAGGTTTGCAAGTCTTTATTTAACTGTTTAAAATTCATGATACGGCTATAGAGCAAAAAATATTCTGAAAGATTCTCAAATTTTTATTATATTGGTCTGTATGTAAAATCAATTACAATAATTATTTGATTCATGAATTGAAAACTGTTTTGATAGTACTGAACATGATCTTATTCCTCTATTGTTTAAACAAAAGATGAATTTTTTTAACTAAAAGTAATTCCACTCGGATTTTTAAATATAAGCTACTTCTTATGAGCTCGTTGCCTTTGCTGGTCTCTGTGAGCACCTGCAGATGCTGGTGAGTGGCCTGTTAACATTTCTTGAAAGAGGGGGCTTCACTGCGCTGCTCAGCAGAGGTCTCAGCCTTCCTGAGAGGTGCTGCAGTCCCTCCTTCAGTTTTCCTGACTCTAGGAAGAAATGGCAAAAGTGAATGGAGCAGGGAGTGAGGCAGCTGGAAGAGAGAACAAAAAGGTCTGGGGACAGTCAGGATGACAGGGGGAGGAAGGAGGGACACAGGAGGTGAGAGAGCTCAGGGACTTAGTGAGAGGGAAAGAGAGGGATGGAGCTGGACGCCCCTGGAGGGAGCAGGTGACCCAGAGGAGGCTCTGAGCACAGGGGAAGGAAAGGCCCCTGGAGAGAAGGGGAGGAGAGGGCCGGGCAGACGGGGACCAGCCAGAGCAGGACGCCCTCACCTGGAGAATGACCCGCAGCCTCCTCCACAGGGCTTGACTGTGTTTACGCAGCCCACGCCAGGGCTGAAAGGGCCTTCCCTGGTGGTCCACAAAGGTGTCCCAGCAGTGCCTAAACCCTGAAACCGGACAGAGGAGAGAGTCAGCCTCCAGCTGTGGGGAGGGAGAGAAAACAGGGTCTATGACTCTTGGGGACAGACTTGCACATCATAATTTCAGTCCACTGCTTTCTATTTCCCTCCCTAGGGACTTGGCTTCCTCATCAAACTCTTTCTTCCCATTGGAAGCTGAGCTAGCCCAGTTCTCCTTCTTTCTGGAAGCCCCCAAGTCCTTCTTCCACTTCCAAACACCCTCCCTCTGGGCCGGCCTGTGGCTCACTCGGGAGAGTGCGGTGCTGATAACACCAAGGCCCCGGGTTCGGATCCCATATAGGGATGGCCGGTTCGCTCACTGGCTGAGCGTGGTGCTGACAACACCAAGTCAAGGGTTAAGATCCCCTTACCGGTCATCTTTAAAAAAAACAAAACAAAACAAAAAAAACACCCTCCCTCCCTCCCTGAGACCCCGTATCCTGGCCTGGACTGTCTCTTCCAATAGAGCCCCAAGTGTGGTCCCAGATCTAGCCACGGCCTCTGCAGGCAGCAAACAAAGGCTTCTCCACCAAGACTGCTAATCCTCTGCACCCCTTTCCAGCAACTTCCCAGGGTCCTGTCTCTACCCACCACCCCCATCCACCCCAAGTGTTCCACTCTGACCCTTGAAGTTCATGATGCCAATCTGCGCCCCAGCCCCCTGCAGTGTGCGCAGCCCCTGCTCATATTCTGGGAGCCATTCATAGATGTGGGCAGCGAAGATGCGCAGGCGCATGTGGCTGTTCCAACCCAGAAATGCAGCCACTTCCTGGGCACAGTTGCAGCAGGGGCTCCAGGAGTTGAACCAGATGACCCTATAGTGCAGGGTGGGGTCCAGCTGCCAGGAATTCAGCAGGTCCAGGAAGCACAGCTCTGCATGACGGCATAGCCTGGGCTCACAACCACCCTGTGAGAAAGAGAAAGAGAAGTGTGAGGTCATTTGTTGGAGACAGGGAGGGAGGGCAGGAGCAGGCGCAGGCTGGCGAGGCACTGGCCTCCAGCGCAAAATTAGAGGGCACCATACGTGGCATTCATGATGAATGGTTTTCTGTGCAATAGTTAACATTTCAAAATTAATGCCAAAACTCCAAGATAAACAAAATATCAACCATTTAAATGCAGGTAGATCGGGAGCAGTGACTTTTGACTCAACCTCAGCTCCCATGTACTCCACGCAGCACTGTTACGTGTGTCTTCATTTAAAATGCTCATGTTTCGGGCTGGCCCGGTGGCACACTGCTACAGTGCGCCGCTTGGGAGCGCGGTGGCGCTCCCGCTGAGGGTTCGGATCCCACATACAGACCGGTTCCTGCTCACTGGCTGAGTGAGGTGCGGGCGCAACACCGAGGGTTGCGATCCTGTTGCCGGTCCGGTCCGGTCCGGGCGCGACACTGAGGGTTGCGATCCGTTGCCGGACACGAAAAAAGACAAAAAGGAAAAAAAAAATTTTTTTTAAAAATAAAATGCTCATGTTTCGTTCTCCAAGGAATTTGTGCATTAAATTTGATTTTTAAAATATTGCTTTCAATCAAGATTTCTTTGATTACTGAGTTTCTGGAGCTTCCTCTAATTTTTCTCTGTGTGTCAGTGCCTTCGGGACCCTCACCCAGTCCAGCTTTGCAGGGAGGAGCTGACGAGCTGGAGGAGGGAAAGGGAGGCCAGCTGAGCCCAAGGTCGGGGGACTGATGCCAGTGACCTGGGTGTGCTCCTTGATGGGGAGATTTACCCCCTACCCAGCTATTCCCCTACCACCCATCCTCGCTTGTGTACCAGTACTTCTAGAAGCTTCTACCCTGTGCTTCAGCTCATGCAGAGCTCCAGGTGATACAGACTCCAGCCAAAAGGGGTCCCTGTACAGAAAAGAATGGTGACAAGGGGCTCCATCAAGCCTCATCCCTACAGAAGTAGTCCCTGGGTCAGGACATGATTGTCGTTGTGGAGGCTCATACAGTTACAGAGATTTGTCCAAACTTCAGACTGAAGCATTTTCCACTAGGGACTGAAAACTAGTAAGGACAAGGACACCAGTGCAGAGAGGATGAGGGGTGTGATCGCTGACCCAGAAAGAGCTGAGAAGGGGCTGTGGGTCATCCCCGCGGAGGGCGTAGCCCCTGAGACAGTTGTGGGGACGAGCAACGCTGCAAGTCCCTCCAAAGCAGTGGCTGTGTCCTGCCAGGCCCATTTCCTCGTAGTGACCAGAGCAGCGCCACACCCTGGACCAGAGCCCAGCAGAACTGAACCTCCCCTGCCAGAGCCTGTCCTGAGCAGGGCCAGGGAAGAAGGTCCCTCGGGCACAGGGGTCCCTTGGCCTGGCCAGTCCCTGAACCTGACAGGGCGCCCGTTCTCTGGCCTTCCTGTGGGCTCTGTGCCGGCCAGGACAGGATCTCAGAATGGCCTCTCTTGCCTCCATCTTGCTTGGCCAGGAATCCGCCCATGAGCAGACGCTGGGGCACCTGCCCTGTCATGTCATGTAGATTGTAAGTGCTGTTCTAAAAATGTGAGAGTCATTTCCAGGAGGGGAGTCCTGGGCTGGGTCTCCAGGAACCTCCTTGGCCTTGGGCACACCTGACACCCCCTGGTCCTTGTGCAGACGCCTTTTCGTTCTGCCCCTGACTCCTCCTTGGGGGCACAGCAGGCAGTGAGCGGCCAAGTCCTGGATATGGAGGTGATACTGGGCTAGTGGGGCCAAGCTCATGAGCATATGACCAATTTCTGATGTGGGATTAAAGCCACCAAGCATGGACAGTCATCTGAGCCCATATGTCCTATCTGATTCTGGGACAGAGAATCAGTAGCTGCATGGACTAGAGGTGATAGGGACTATGCGACACCACATGTGCCACTGAGGGCCTCTACCTGAGACTGTACCTGGACTGGGGATGGCCCTGCCTGGGTGCGGTTGGGCCAGGAAGGTCACCTGGTTACGCACGAAGCCCTTGAGTTCATTCAGTGGGACCCATGTGTCACCATCCAGGAGGTCCACCTCGTAGCACAGGTAGGTCTGGTGCAGACCAGGGACCAAAGGGTCGTTTATAAAGTTGTAAGTGAATGTGTCTTCATCCAAGCCCCTGTGAACAAAGGTGGGAGAAACTCAAGACAGAGATTCCTCGTAAGACCACCCTAAAAGCCCTCCCCTTCTCCCCACGCTCCTCCCCTGCCCCCCACGCTCCTCCCCTGCTCCCCACACTCCTCCCCTGCTCCCCACACTCCTCCCCTGCTCCCCACGCTCCTCCCCTGCTCCCCACGCTCCTCCCCTGCACCCCATGCTCCCCCTGCTCCCCACGTTCCTCCCTGGTCCCCATGCTCCCTCCTCTGCTCCCCACGCTCCTCCCTGCTCCCCACACCCCTCCCGTGCTCCCCACATCCTGAGGCACCTGTCACAGGAGGGGCTTCCACTCACTTGCTGGAGCCTCTGGGGGCTCATGGGGGAGTCGACACAGTCCTTGTGGCTGCCTGGGCCTTGTCGGGGTCTCCCAAGGATGAGTGCAGTGGGCTCAGACCCTCTGATGAGGCCCCTGACCCTGTCCCTAATGTAGGCTGGGTCTCCTCTGCTGGTGTCACCGCCCAGCCTTGTCTTGGCTCTGCCTGACCCACAGCCCCTGCTTGAAGTGGACCCCCTGGGCTTTTCCTCCTCTGCAGGGTTACCTCGGGCCACACCCAGCATCGGGGTCAAGACACTCCTGAGTGTCCATCAGAAAAGGAAATGCAGGGACTTTTCTTTCCACCTAATTCATAGGACTTTCCATGTCACTCAGGACAGGGGAGCACTCACCCCCTGCTCTTCCTCCTCCCCTCCCTGCCGTGAGGTGACATCTTCTCAGACCCTCAGCTCATCCCCTCTTCAGCCTCAACTCTGTTTCTCATTCTGCCCACCCGTCCCACGCTCCTCCCCTGCACCCCACACTCCTCCCCTGCTCCCCACGCTCCTCCCCTGCACCCCACGCTCCTCCCCTGCTCCCAACATCCTGAGGCACCTGTCACAGGAGGGGCTTCCACTCACTTGCTGGAGCCTCTGGGGGCTCATGGGGGAGTCGACACAGTCTTTGTGGCTGCCAGGGCCTTGTCGGGGTCTCCCCAGGATAAGTGCAGTGTGCTCAGACCCTCTGATGAGGCCCCTGACCCTGTCCCTGAGGTAGGCTGGGTCACCTCCCCTGGTGTCACCGCCCAGCCTTGTCCTGGCTCTGCCTGACCCACATGGCTCTGCCTGACCCACAGCCGCCCCTGCTTGAAGTGGACCCCCTGGGCTTTTCCTCCTCTGCAGGGTTACCTCGGGCCACACCCGGCATCAGGGCCAAGACACTCCTGAGTGTCCATCAGAAAAGGGAACGCAGGGACTTTTCTTTCCACCTAATTCATAGGACTTTCCATGTCGCTCAGGACAGGGGAGCACTCACCCCCTGCTCTCCCTCCTTCCCTCCCTGCCGTGAAGTGACATCGCGGCTCTCAGACCCTCAGCTCATCCCCTCTTCAGCCTCAACTCTATTTCTCATTCAGCCCACACGGATCAGTCTCTCCTGCCCCGTCTTTGTAAAAGGAGGACCCACCCCCTCCCCCTTCCACTCCCCTCCCCCCCCCCCCCCGCTCACCGGCCGGAAAAGGACGGGGCTGTGGGGGGGG
>NW_007739055.1:14923-15644 GCF_000696425.1 Galeopterus variegatus | reverse complement strand
TCAAATGGTATGAACATTTTATGTGCACAACTCACTTCTGGATTTACAAACAGAATTTTCGTGACTTACATAAGCACATCTCTCGTGAAGATTTCACGCAGACATGCAACCTAACGTCCACAGTATCTGACGTGTGGCAGGAAGCAATGCACGAGGGAGGTGCTTTCAATCACCTTTCATTTGAGTGACATTATGTAAAAAAATAAATCAATAATTTAGAAGTTCTGTTTCCAAAGGAGATTTTCGAGTGTCCACATAGAAATGGCTACAGACAGTGAGCTTGTTAAGAAACGTCTCCCGCGTGCACATCCTCTTGGAATTGCTGCACCGTTTCTTCCGCGGCTGCTTTCCTCTGCCTTCAACGGGGGCCCGGATGAGATGGACGCTTTGGTGACTTCCTTGATGTCCTGAGCTTCTATAGCTCTTTATTTTTCTTCACTCTGTTCATGATAAATTTAGCGTGGCATTTCCGTTTGATCCCTTTGACTCTCCACTGCAGCAGTCGTTTTATTCCATAGCTCTCGCTGGTATTTGATGGTTCATTTCTGCATTTCTCAAATTCACATGAATTATCCACTGTCAACTCTTTACCCACTGCTCTCCAGAATGCTTTAGTCCACCTGACCGTGGGAAGATTGTGCTTCTTTTAAGAGTTTCTATGACATTTTGATTTACAGGATCTAAATGCCTTGCAGTTGTTGCGGAGGAATATCATGCTGTG
>NW_007739055.1:8353-14306 GCF_000696425.1 Galeopterus variegatus | reverse complement strand
GACATTTTGATTTACAGGATCTAAATGCCTTGCAGTTGTTGCGGAGGAATATCATGCTGTGGTGGGGGTAGATGGGCCCCAAAGAGAAATTACACTTCTTGGTACCCAGGTAGAACCCGGGCAGGTGCCCACCAACCAAAAGCTGAGCTTGAGAGGAAGTCTCTACAGCTTCAAGCTGAGGGTTTCCAAATCTTCTTCTCCTCACATTCAAGCAGAAATAACCCTTCTTTCGATAGCGTTGCAAGTCCCTTGTGCAATGGTACCTGTGCATCTGGAAGAAACTTCTTGGTGTCAAGCTCAAGTGGCTTCCCCTTTGTGCTGCTCTGTGACCAGGCACAAAGCATGCCCTGGTTAGCCTGTGGCTGCCCCAGCACACCACAAACAATCCTGCTTGGCCTGTTCCTTGATATTTCTCCACAGAGACTTTTGGTTGGAAGCAAACGAACAGACGGCGGCTAACTAGAGCAGATTGTTTTAAATGAATGGGAAACCAGAGCTCATGGGGCTACAGGAAAAGCTGAGAAAGAAGGTCGTGGAAAGAGAAAGACTCCGGTTGCTCTAGAGACCCTGGGAGGAGGAAGCACGGACAGTCTGTGCAGGCTCCACCACTGGGACAAAAACGTTCTGTTGTCCTGTCTCCTCCTATTCCTTCATTCCAGGGAGGGGTGAGGTGGCCTGAGCCTGACCCCCATGCCCCCTCATCCTGGGGAGGGCAGGTGCACGACAGTTTGTATTTGTCCCACCAAGGCTGTGGTCATGGGGACAGCTGGTGCCCACAGGGAATGGGTCCTTTGTGACCAGGGGCAGGGAGTGGATGCTGGGTCGTTGTCACAGCAACTGATGTCAACTAGTCCTTCCTCTTTGTCTTGGATCTGGACTTTGATCTTATCCTCATAGTTTTCCAAATTTAATCGTCTTCTGCAGCCCATTAATACTCCTTTCCTTTCCCCTCCTCTGGAGCCTGGGCACACTGCCACCTCTTGGAAGGGGTGGCTCATGAGGCCAGCTGCACAGCTGTCATCTGGGTCTTCCCTTCATTTACCTCGTGGTTTGGGGCCATGGTTTCCTAGATCTCGGCTCGTCTGCCCTCGGAGATTTACTGCCTTGTCTGCCGGGAGCATCAGGGATGGTTAATTTCAGGTGTCAGCCTGACTAGATTAAGGAAAACCTGGAAACCTGCTACAGCATTATGTTGGAGAGTCTACGAGGGTGTTTCCAGAACTGAGGAGCGTGTGCGCCTGAGCGGACGGGGTGCGAAAGCCCTCAACGTGGACAGGCACCATCCAACCCTCTAGGGACACAGAGGGAACAAATGCGAAGGAAAAGGCAGATCTCCGGCTCTATCAGCTGAAGCTGAGATATTCTCCTGTCTCCTGTCTGTGGACATCAGGACTCGAGACTCTTCAGCCTTTGGGTTCTAGGACTGATGCTGGCGGCACTGTGGCTCTCAGGCCACGGCCTCGGACTGAGACTCACACCAGCAGCTGCCCTGGTTCTGAGGCTGTGGACTTGGACGGCGCCACGCTATGCAATTCCCGGCCGCAGACAGCCTCTCGTGGGACTTCCCAGCCTGCTGACTGCCTGAGCCCATTCCCCGGGAGGCCCCTCTCACACGTGTGTGTGCACAGCCTCCTGCTCCTGCCTCTCTGCAGGAGAGCCCTGACTGGTACGACGTCCTAGGTAAGAGTGTGGGGAAGGACCTGACCTAAGCGCTCACATGTCCAGGCCTGTCACGATTCTGCACTGGCACTTCACATGTTGGCTGTAGACTGTGGCTGGAACAGGTGCCCTCAGAGGGTGGACGCCTTGCTCTGCTGTCTGCCCGCACCCCGCAGCCGTGGGAAGTGGGAAGCGCACCCGTCCTCGCAGCTGCCGTGTTGATGCACTGGACTGTCGCAAGGATGAGCTTGGATGGGGACTCAACAGGCACCCGTGTGAAAGTGCATCCTGAGAAGTGAGCGAGCTCAAGCTTTGGCCATTTCCTATCATTCAGTGGGACATTCTTCCCTTTTCTGTTTGGCTGTCAGTTGTCCTTCTAATTGTGAAGGTTCGCGTGTCCCCTTAGCTCTGAGAATTTTCTTATACAGTCAGGTGCCGCATCGCAGCGTCGCAGTCAAAGACCCTATGCGACGGTGACGTACCATAGAGCCAGGTGTGCAGTAGGCGAAACCTTCCAGGTTTGTGTCGCTGAGCTCCACGTGCTCAGGGACAGTGAATTCTCCCAGTACCGGGCTTCTCAGAGCTCACGCCCGTCCCTAAGGCTCGCACGGCTTTAGGACTTCCCTGTGCGTTCCTCACCCCCCTGAGCACCACATCTCCTTCCACAGTCCTTTTCTTTGCATATGGACCTCTGTCTTGTCTGGGTTTCTATCCATATTTGTCTTTTTCGGGATTTAGTTTCTGTTTTGGAGTCTTAGCATTTGTTAAATGTTGTAGGAGCCCTCTGTGACTTGACCCACTACTCCTGCCACTGTGGTAAGATTCAGTGGAGCATCTGATGGGCACCGGGGACACTCCCAGCACACACTGAGTGGCCACGAGCCATGACCGCTAACACGGGCCACTATCCCGCTGATCTTCAAGCCAGGGAGGAAAAGCAGGCGTGTCGTTTCCAATCTAGCCTTCCCATCGCACCCCAAATGGCTTTTCCGGACAACACACACACACTGTGCTCCTACTGTGTGCGAAGTACAGATTTGGGAGAGCTGAGAGGAAGCCAGACATAATCCCAGCCTGACGCCCTCTCTCCAGGAGCCTCAGGCCTGAGCCTCAGATGCCTCCGGCTTGGAGGAGCCTCGGGCTCTGCATCCAGATGTGAGAAGCAAGCGGAGCCTGCCCCACGGGCCCGAGTAGCTGAACCCTGGACACAGCCAACAAATCCTGCCGGAAAGCTCAGGATGCCTGTGTCCCACGCAACGGCAAGAGGCTTGTACTCAGCTGAGCGACAGAATCACGAAGGGCCGGTTTTCTTCAGGAAGCCTCTCGAAGAGGAGGAGGGTCCCACCTTCTCTTGGCAGAGGAGGTAGGGGGACTGGATGCGCCTGGAGAGACCCCAGCTCAGGAGCGCTCCCCGCCCCTGGGACACCTTCCCAGGCCATGCTCAAGTCCTCGTGAGGCAGGAGGGCAGAGAGGGGCTCATCAATGTTCCGGATGTGTCTGCCAACTACTGATCACAGCTAAAAGGAGCAGGGCTGGGACTGAACCCAGGAGGGAGGCAGGGGACTCAGGGCCAGGAGCCCAGGGCGCAAGGAGCAGGGTCAGAGGCCGACAGAGCCCAGGCCAGGAAAGCACAGCCCAGACGCTGGGCTTTTCTCTCCCTCCTTCCTGAGCCTGGCAGACACTGAGCAGACACTGACGGCGCCTCGTCCCTGGCCCCTGTCGTCTCCCTGTCATGCTCTTGTCCCTCCCCTGACTGCAGCCCCTGCACTTCTTAGCCAGAGGACCTTCCCAGGCAGCCTAGTCTGCTGGGCCACCTGTGCGGCCTGCAGGGGCCCCGGAGCACATCTCAGCCAGAGAGCAGCACGGGCTGGTGTCGGGAGCCCAGTGCCCTGGCCCTCAGGTGGGATGACGCTCACGGGCGTGTCCTCGGTGGACTCGGGCTTTCCCTGGCAGGACAGAGTGCCTCCTAACCCAGCGGCGTCAGTGACCCCCTTCCCTCCCGCTGCCCCTTCCCCCACCCGCGTTTCCATCTCCTCCCACATCAATGGGGAGGCCGGATTTAGCCAAAACCTCCACGGATGCCCAGTAAGTGTGATTTCTTTTTGTTAGTTAAATAAGTTCTCAGTCATTTGCTGCTCGTCTGAAACTCCAAGTTCAGCGGGCGCCGGCACGCATGTTCTATTGCCGGCAGCCTGCCCCATGGAGCACTCGTGTCTGAACTGGGAAGCAGAGCCAGGTGGCTTCGGGGTTTGCATGGGGCCCAACATTCCTCCCCTGGCTGATGACCTTCTCCAGCTCCCTGTGACAAGTGCTCCCGTCTCCTCCCTCGGTGCCTGCTCCAGCCTGCGCTCCCCTGTCCCCTGCAGACGGCGCCCCCGCAGTCCAGTCCTGCCTCACACCTCAGAGACCCGCTCTGCCCCATGTTACCCAAATGCGCCCTCCAGCCACAGGGCCACCTCCTCACCCTGGGCTGGAAGCCCCAGCTCCCCCTCCAGCTCCTCCAGCCCTCTCTGCGCACCCCCATGGGAATCGCATTAGTCTGTCCTTAGGGCGGCCTCAGTGTGGGCTCCAGTTGTCATGGACCCGGGTGTGAGGCTGGGCTCCACCACGTCCGACCTGTGTGCTCCCGGGAAAAGGACACAGGACTTGTCCTCATAGCAACGCAGTGACAGGAGCAGCTCCCTACTCCTAACGTGGTGAAACGAGATGCGATTCGGTAAGAAACCGGCTTAGCCCAGGTCGGAGACGTGGTACGTTTGCAACAAATGGCAGATGTCAACTTAGACACAGCGAGCGGCGCCTCTCTCAGCACCTTTGCTGACCTGGCACGACGCTGTCATCTACCAGGATCCGCTGCCTCCCTGACACACCGCAGCACGGCGGGAGGTGGGAGGGGACGCAGAACTGGGGACATCTGCCCAGTGACCATGGCTGGGACCACAGATGGCACCCGAGAGCGAGAGTCCAGGCCCAGAGAGAGGGTCCGGAGGAGAGGGGTGCCCAGGGCCCTGAGGAGGAGCCACTGCAGGGGAGGAGGTGATTTCCCGCCAGGGACACCCCAGGAGGAGGCTCAGGAGCACAGATGCTCCCGGGGCCGACGGTACCTGGGCATCGGTGCTGGGCTGGCCTCTGTGTCTGAGTCCCTTCAGCGGTGCTGGCTCTGGGTCCTCCTGCTTCTGTGACCGTCACAGCATGAGGTCATGTCACCCTCTCCCAAATGCTCTGAGGACCTGGGAGCCTCCCATACCATCTGAGTGACCAGGGAGCTTCTGGTTTTATATCACTGTGCCCCACCCCTTCCCTAGCTCAGGCCATATATGCCACTCATGTGGGTGTCACTGAGGAAAGAACTTCTCTGCCGTGTCTCACCCTTGGAATGCACAGGGCAAGTTTTGGTTTTGATTTCTCTGCTCTGATGCCAGTCCTACCTGGACACGTGGGGACCTACAGTGGGCAAAGTGACCTCAGGTCGCAATGTGGTCACTCTCTGCTGCAGGAACCAGGAAGGCAGGAGGCGAGGGACAGGTGAGAGGACAGGTGTCCACACCCTGGAGAAAGGCCCCACCCAGGACTCAGAGCCCCAGAGTCCATGTGACAGGGCAGCCCCCTTGTCCCCCACAGAAGCCAGTGCAGGGCGTGCCTGGGCCGGGCTCCCCGGGGCCTGCCGGGTGTGGCCCCGTGAGGAGGTGCCGCCCTGTGGAGGGGACAGTCTGCCTTCATCCCAGGCCCGGGACAGGCAGGGGACAAATACGGGCTGAACCCTACCGTGTCCCGGTCCATCTAATGATGGCGAACGAGAGAGAGGAGTGTTTTTATCCCCATTACTCAGAGGGGAAAATAAATTCTCGCAGATGTGAGGTGAGTTACCCAGGACCTCCCCGCAGGCAGATGGGCGCAGGGACATACACCGACCTCGGAAGGGCCAGCCCGTGCTCTTTTCTGCCACCTCCAGGCCATGCAGCAATTTGGGGGAATGTGTGCTCCTGCCCCAAGTGAGACCCTGAGTCCGAGTGGCAGAGCCGGCCCCTGTGCTCTCCCTGGTCCTCGGGCCAGCACCGGGCACAGCTGCCCCAGGAAGGTGCTGGAGTTGTGGGTCCCACAGGGCTGCCCCTCTGTCCTGCCGACCCCCTTGTTCTGGCTCCTCTTAGACCACCCTGTCCATGCACAGCTGTTCCATGCAGGGGAAATCCACGTCCTGGGGACAGTCCTGTCCTGGACACCGGGACTTACACTATGCTCCTTGCCTGTCCTCGTTGCCAGTGACATGCTTTGGGAGGAAAACCTCAGCACAGTG
>NW_007739055.1:4441-7762 GCF_000696425.1 Galeopterus variegatus | reverse complement strand
TCGTTGCCAGTGACATGCTTTGGGAGGAAAACCTCAGCACAGTGTCCCCTGTGTTCTCGGGTGGGCGCCAAACTCATAGAGACATGGGAGGGTGCTCTGTCCCCTCTGCTGTGCGGGGCCCCCGTCTCACCTGTCCTCAGACCTTGGTCCCTGTAATGGAGAGGACTTTCCCTGGGCGGTGTCAGCCCCAGTGGTGTCGTAGGAGGTTTCTGGTGTGAAGTGACCTCGGGTGTGTAGCGTGTGTGCGACTAGAGGCCACACTGACCGCACACGCAGACGCCGCACACGCCAGTCCTTACAGCCCTGCTGAGCTAGAGACGGGTCTGTGTGAGCGTCAGGGCTCCCGAGACAAGGAAGGGCCAGTGTCCCTGCTCTCTCCCCCCAAGGCCTTCCCACATGTGCCCGTCCCTGGGTGGATGACATTGTCCTGATCACAGCCAGCTCTCCGCCCGCAGCCCCAGTCTCCTGCGGTCACTCAGTCCCACTAAGTGCTCTGAACCTCTGTGGGTGTCAGGGGCTGGGATCTCGTCTGCATAATGCCCTGCACTGGGGGTGGGGGAACGGCCACATTGGTTTGGGGCTTTTGCTACATAACCCTGTGCCCTACGGGACCCTCGGAGGGCAGAGCCCCCACGTCCTTCCCTGCCTTTCCTAGGTGGCTCCTGCTGCCCAGAGTGACAGCCTCTCACCTGGGCTCAGACTTCATCCCACGTCCCCCAAGCAAATGCGCCCGTGGAGCAGGGACCACCACAGCCTTCCCTGAGCTTTCTGTGGGAGACAAGGGGCCCCTCCATGCAGGGAGAGTGCCCGGCTCCAGCACCCGGGGACGCCGCCCTGCCAGTCCCCCTCCTCAGCCTCCCCCACTGATTTGTTCCTGGGCACGTCCTGCTTGCCCGCCCCTGACGGCCCAGTCTGGCCAGGTCATCGCCTGGGTCCTCTGACCCCTCCCAACACCTGCCTTCCCCTTAAGCCAGACAAGCCTCTGCCCGGGGGTCTGCGCGTCTGAAAGTCCATTCTGAAGTCAGTTTCCAGCAGAAGCCTCGGCAAAGAGCATCCTTCTCCCTGAAGAGTAGGGGGGGAGGCAGAGGTGACGGCGTTTTTGATCTTCCCCAAAGAATTTTGTTTGAGTTGCCTGTCAGGCCACAGGGGGAAGGGGCCAGCAGGATGCGACAAAGCCACCTCAGGACCTGGCCCAGAGGTCCGTGGAGGCCGAAGCGCTCAGAATGATGAGTGGGGACGGGGTCCTGGACATGGAGGGCAGGTGGGGCAGGGGCCACCAGAAAGGGGGAAAGAAAGTCCCAAGTGTTTGTGCAGAGGCTCCGTCCTCAGGGAGCCACAGGACCAAGGCTGTCCCTGTGCTGCCACCCTCCCGCGCAGCCCAGGGCAGCCGCTCCGATGTGTTCGCCTCTTGGAAGGACCCAGGGCTGTGCTGGACGGAGGGCGCTTGGCTGGGGTCAGCAAGAAAGGGCTCTGGGAGCATCCGAGTGGCCGTGTCCCTAACGAGGAGCCCGGTCTTCTCTCTCAGCAGCAACTCCTGTGGCCACCTGCGCCTCAGGTGTGCTGTGACAGTATTGCTGAGAGGCCTGTTGTCTGTTTCCCTTTCTAGTTCTGCAAACCAGCTAGCAAATTGGGTCTCAGACTCCAGCCACAGGTAAATTCTCTGCAACACATGGTACAAGCAACGTGTGGATGGGGGGCTCCAGAGGAGAGAGAAAGGACAGATAGGTGGTCTCCCCACCAGCAAGGAGGGAGGCCAGGATGATGTCCTGGCAGAGGGAGCGAGTGAGGCCACTATCTGGGCTTCAGGTCTCATTTTCCTGTACAGAGTGACCTGGGCATAAGGGGGTACAAATTCCACTCCAGCCCCTCGATGCAGCAAGTTTTACAAGGCGCCACGACCTGGCCCTGAAGGGCGACCTTCCCAGGGACTGCAGTGGCCCTACCGCTGGTGCCCCCAGCATCCCCACACCAGAGCCTGACTCTCTGGGGAGCACAGGCCCAGCGACCACTGGCTCCTCCCGAGGCCACCTCCTGCTACCGTGGTTGGGATTTTCTGAAGGCAGCGATAGCGCCTAGTGGTGACCTCCAGGCCCCAAATCAGACCAGAGCCACGCCCTCCAGTCCCTGCAGCACAGCAGCCCCCACGACCACCTGCACCACGCGCCCTGCACCTGCAGCCCTGCCTGGGGCTCTCCCAGCACCCTATCACCTACACGGCCCCCTGGCCTGACTGCAGGTCTCAGGGTGACATACCTCCACGCAGCTGTTGGGGCAAAGGTCCAGGCCACTGAGTTCACAGGCAGATATAGGAGGGGTCTGTGGGAGGGAGAGGATGGGGGTCCCTGTGTGTCCTCGTCGGTCTCCCCCACGCTGTGATCTCCTGGAGGCAGGACGGTGCGAGATCCACCCTTGTGTCCCAGGCTCCTGACCGAGCCCTGGCCCTGGTGCTCATGGGTTATTGTTCAATGAATGAGGGAACCGAGCAATGCCTGCACCAGCCTTCCTTCCTTCCTTCTGGGGAGAGAACAGGCTTCTAGAAAGGCTGGGCTTGGGGACCTCCCATCTGGCCTGCTGGGTCCCCCAACCTACCGCCCCTGCCCTTCCCTTCTGTCCTACCTTCAGGAACACGGGTGCGGAAACGCCCTTCATACTGCTCTCAAGCATCCTGGGGACACTGGCAGTGCACCAGCGCCACTGGGTCACCAGGTGGGGGACGCTGTTACACATCCTGACACCCCAGGTCACCCTCACTGGGGGGCTCTGCCTTCAGGCCCCACCAGAAGGGTTCAGGGCCTCCATAGCGAGCACAGCAGCTCCAAGTGGAACATAATCCTGTAGACGGACAAAATAGGAGGGAACTTCAAAAAGCTCGTGGAAGGATTCATACTGTCTCTTAATTCTATTTTCCACAAGCTTTTTGAAGTATCTTCGTATTTAAGAAGATTATTTGAAGGACAATATATATTCATTCCTCCAAAATATTGTGGGTTTTATCCTAAGGACTAAAACGATCAGAAAACCGGGTGTGTGTGTGTGTGTGTGTGCATGTGTGTGTGTATCTGTTTGTGTATACACATATGTCTGTGTGTGTCTGTGCGTGTATCTGTACATGTGCCTGTGCGTGTGTCTGTGTCTGCATGTGTCTGTGTGTGCACGTGTGTCTGTGCATGTGTCTGTGTGTGTCTATGTATATGCATATGTGTCTGTGCATGTGTATGCATGTGTGCGTGCACATGTGTCGGTGCATGTGTGTGTCTGTGCATGCATATGCATATGTGTCTTATGTGTGTGTGTCTGTGCATGTGTATGCATGTGTGCGTG